>NC_142609.1:36373316-36510780 GCF_041222555.1 Hakea prostrata
GAACATCTCATTAATATTTCAAAATAAAGAATGGAATTAGGAAGGGTCTACCAATGAGAGAAAATAAGGTTCTCAATTAAAGTGAAATGAAAGAAATTCAAATCATATAATTAGGGATTTACTAACAAGAATCCATGTATCCCACGAAAAGACTAGGGAGAATAAAGATTCACCCTTAGGGCAAAGAATTTACAATCAAGAAAGGTTTTGGGGAGAGTCCAAAGAATTAATAGAAAATAGAAGGGTTGCCAATTGGTTACCCTCTCATGAAGGTTACCCAAGAATTTCCCTTCAAAATCTCACCCTTTTGGTTTCCAAAGGTCCAAGGGAATATTAGGGAACAACTCCTCAATCATGAGGACAAAAGGGAAGGTCATGGTAATAATATGAGACCTTCCCCACAATCATAAAGATAGGTAGAAAATTAGGGAAAGTATCATTAAGAGCTTTGGTGGAATCAAATTCAAGAATCATCGCCATATGGCTTTCAAGAACATAGAGTGAATTGTGGAATTCACTCTAGGGCTAAAAGAATTAAAGAAGAGGTCATTACAGCAGTGTAATACCCTTCTCAAAATCAAAATATCAGAAGTAGAGAAGAAAGAATGAATCAAAGAAGAAACGAATTGAATACTAACCTTTTAGAAGAGGAACCGATGAAGAAATTTGAAGAGATGCTTGAGGATCTTCCTTGACTTCGAAGGAGAGGATCTAGGGATCTTCCCACGTTCTCCAAGGCTTAGAAATAGATTGAGAGTGAAACACATGGAGTTCCCCCTTTTAAATAGCACAAAGAGTCCAAGAATTACTAGGGTTTCACCAAACTGACCAAACTGCCCCCGGTGGTTGATTGATTGCCAAAGAGGAAGTTCAAAGGTCGATCCCACACTATCTAGAGGTTTAGAAACATAATGGGAATAGTATATCAGGAAATTAAAAGAAATAAAGCTTTTGAAAACCTTCAAAACAGATATTTACCAAAATGCCACTGCCTAGACAGCTTGTTCAAAACAAAGGATTTAATGGGCCTAACTTCAATATTTTTGGATGGGCTTCTTTCAACACATCATACTACTTACCTAGTATGGAGGGAAGTCTTCAAACCAGGTCCAACTAAGCTTTAGGTCCATCAACCAAGTTCTTCATTAGTTCAACACCAAATCAAAAAAAGATTTCCATAAGGAAACACCATCATCAATATCCATGGGTTTTGGGTCAAACACCATATCTTTTATTGAGATGGCCCACAAGGACATCTTCCTCATTTTGGGACATTGGATCAACTCTAAGGGAAAGGTCTGACATGGCTTCCTAAGATTTTCAAAGATAGTAAAACTGAAATCACGGTCAAACTTCGAAGTCAACATTAAACAAAACTTACTTCACCAAAAACAAATCGGGTTTCCGGACTAGATTTGGGCTGGGTGTTACACTTATCATATCGACCATTGCGCTAGTAGCTTCAATCATCTCCGGACCTAAGACTTTTCTCTCTCTAGTCTCAGTCCAGTACAAGGGTGTCCTACAAGTGTTACCGTACAAAGCCTTAAACGGAGCCATGCCTATAGTTGCTTGATAATTGTTGTTATAGGCAAACTCAACCAAAGCTAAGTGTTCATCCCAATTTCCACCCATATCCACTACACAAGATCTAAGCATATCTTCCAAAGTTTGAATCGTCCACTCAGATTGTCCATCAGACTGTAGATGATGAGCTGTACTCAAGTTCAATTGGGTTCCCAAGGCTTTCTACAAACTATTCCAAAACCTTGAGGTGAACCTAGGATCACGATCAGACACAATACTCAATGGTACACCATGTAGACGAACCACATTATCCACATAAAGCTGAGCTAGCTTATCCAGAGTATAAGTGATCTTCATAGGAATGAAATGGGCTGATTTGGTCAACCTATCAACAATCACCCACACAGTGTCATTACCTTTACCTGTCCGAGGTAAGCTAGTCACAAAGTCCATAGAGATGTCTTCCCACTTCCAACTAGGGATAGGAAGAGGCTGAAGTAATCCAAATGGAGGTTGATGAACAGCTTTCACACGTTGGCAAGTCTCACACTTGGCAACAAAATCATCAACAATAAGCTTTATACATCTTGGTGCTTCCAGGGTGTATTGTGAAGATCGACTGGTGTGCTTCCTTTAAAATTTCTTTCTTGATTTCTGCATCAGCAGGCACACAAAGTCTTCCTCTAAACAATAAGGCACCATCCATAGATATACCAAAGTCAGGATCCGAATCAGGATTCAAAGAAATCTTCTCGATCTTCTCCTTAAAATCCAAATCAGAACCTTGCAGAGCAACAATTCTATCTCTAAT
Organism: Hakea prostrata; assembly: GCF_041222555.1. Taxonomy (NCBI): domain Eukaryota; kingdom Viridiplantae; phylum Streptophyta; class Magnoliopsida; order Proteales; family Proteaceae; genus Hakea; species Hakea prostrata. The sequence goes on from NC_142609.1 coordinate 36,375,655, forward strand.
GGTGGATCTCGCCGTCATAGCAAACAAGACAACTTCCAAACCTTCAGGGACAACTTCCAAACCAAAATTCGAAATTGAAGACATCAGAGGTTGACTCAAAGCATTCAAGTTCAGTACTTTCTTCTGACTTTTCCTGCTAAGAGCGTCCGCAACCACATTTCGCTTTACCAGGGTGATACTGAATGTCGCAGTCATAATTAGAGACCAATTCCAAGCATCTTCTTTGTCTCATATTTAACTCCTTTTGGGTAAAGAAGTACTTCAAACTTTTATGATCCGTGAAAATAGCAATCTTCTCACCATAAAGGTAATGTCTCCAAATCTTCAAAGCAAAGACAACAGCGGCAAGTTCTAAGTCATGAGTGGGGTAATTCCGCTCATAATCCTTCAATTGCCGGGAAGCATAGGCTACGACCTTACCATGTTGCATCAGAACGCAACCCAAACCAATCTTTGACACATCAGTGTAGACTGTCAAACCACCGGAATTATCAGGTATAGTTAAAACCGGAGCACTTGTCAATCTAACCTTCAATTCTTGGAAATTCTTCTCACAAGCGTCAAACCAAACAAACTTCTCTTCCTTTCTAGTCAGCTTAGTCATAGGAGCAGCCAACCTAGAAAAATTCTCAATAAACCTTCTGTAGTAGCCTGCCAAACCGAGAAAACTTCTTATTTCCGTTACAGTCTTCGGTCTTTCCCAATCAGGAACTGCTTGTACCTTTTCGGGATCAACACGAATTCCTTCAGCAGAAACCACAAGGCCGAGGAATACTACACTCTTGAGCCAGAAATCACACTTGCTAAACTTAGCGTAAAGTTTCTTTTCTTTTAGTCTTCACAAATTGAAATCTAGATGCCTTGCATGCTCTTCTTCACTCTTCGAATAAATCAGGATATTGTCAATGAATACTATCACAAACTTATCGAGCACATCGCGAAAGACTCGTTTCATGAGATCCATGAACACAGCAGGAGCATTAGTCAATCCGAAAGGCATAACTCGAAACTCAAAATGACCATACCTTGTTCTAAAAGCCGTCTTGAAAATATCACTTGACTTCACTTTCAACTGGTGATATCCAGACCTTAAATCAACCTTCGAGAACACTGCTGCACCCTTCAACTGATCAAAGAGATCATCAATTTGGGGCAACGGGTATCTATTCTTAATGGTCAACTTGTTCAACTCACGGTAATCAATGCATAGACGCATACTACCGTCCTTCTTCTTAACAAACAAGACAAAAGCTCCCCAAGGCTAAACTCTCTTCTCATCTTTAACTTTTCCCACCTAGTGTTCGCCTTGGAATTCAAACATTGAACTTCCACTAATCCGAAATTGAATTCTCTTTGAAGAACACAAAATTACAGCATTATGGGTAGTCAACCAATCAATACCCAAAATGACATCAAAATCCTTCATATCCAATAGTACAAAATTGGCTTCCAAATTCTTCCCACCAACCAAGATAGGACACTTAACTAATCATTTATCTAGTTTCACAACAGGTCCAGTAGGAGTACAAATCGATAAACAACTAGATAAAATCTTAGGTTCCAAATCAATCTTCTTGATAAAAGCAGACGATATGAAAGAATGAGACGCACCCGTATCAAATAATGCAAATGCAGGAATAGAAGCAACAAATAAAGTACCTGTAACCACTTTATGATTCTCATCCTGTTCAGTACCAGAAATACTAAACACTCTTCCAAAAGGAGGAACAGGAGCATTCTTCACTACAGGAGCAGACGGCTGAACAGGCCTCTTCGGACAACCACGAGCAAAGTAACCAGGCTGCTTACAGAGAAAACAAACAGGATTGCTAAGTCCAACAGAAATAGGTGCAACCGGAGGCTTCTGATCCAAAGGCCTAGGAATAGCATTCACATTCAACGGCGGCTGATTCCCACCAAACTGACCAGACTGGCCTGGTTGCTGAAATCCAGGTCTCTGACCTACACTCCTAGACTGAAAAACAAGAGTAGGGTAAGGCGTAGGTCTCACAAAACGTCGATCAGTTCGATCCACAAATCTAGGATTCCTTGGCTGCCAGGGTCTTTGCACTCTAGCATTCTCTTTCTCCATTTCTTCCAGCTTCTTGGCATTCTCGCACCACCGGGAATAACTTTCAATAGGCTGAATGGTGAGATATGCCCTGATTGCAGGTCGCAATCCCTTGAAAAATTTCTTCGCTTTGGCAATATCAACCTTCAAAGAGTCTGGAGAAGTGAAGCTCTTCAAACTTCTGTTGGTATTCCAACACCGACAAAGATCCTTGAGTAAGAGCCATAAACTCAGCTTCCTTCGCATCCTTCATAGCTTCCGGAAAGTAGTTCTTGCAAAAAGCTTCCTTGAACAAATCCCACGACACAACGCCAGCATGTAAACCTTCCAAAATAGGCCGGGTGGAAGTCCACCAAGCGTCAGCTTCATGTTGCAACTTCTGCTCGGCAAACAAAATCTTCTGGGCTTCCGTACATTGCAAATGATGAAAAGCTTTTTCCAACTCACGCAGCCACTTGTTAGGAAACAAGATATCTTTGGATACTCCAGTGAAGTTAGGAACTTGCATCTTCAAGAAACTCTCCATCAAACGAGTATGAGGAGTTCCAGCTAATCCACCCGCATTCAGAACTACGGCATGAGGATTTCCATTGACACCAGCACGAGTCTCATTGTTGAGAGTCATGAAACCGGTCAACATCTGGTTGAACTGAGCTACTTGCTGCTGCATCATATTACCCATAATATTTGCAATATCACGAAAACTTCAGACATTCGGAGCACCGGGAACATCACGAGTACCTTGGTCATCAGTGTTAGTCTGCTGATCATGACCACCAATTGGTATCTCACCACTTCCATGACCACTGGATTCACCACGACCACTTCTTAACGTAACCATTCTGCAAAAACCGAAATGTCAAAAACACCAAATTTCGAGGTTTCAACATAATCCACAAGTCCAAATGATTAAGAATCTTAAATCATTCTTAAATACACCCATTTAGTCATCAAACAATAAATCATAGGACAAAAATCACATTTTTCCAAAATCCAACAGCACTTGGGGATACTGGGTCCTTTGGTCGAGTGCCCAGTCGACCAATGAGTCGACCAAAGCTCACAGCACGCGAAAAATAGGTTTTAAGTGCCAAAAACCCATTCAAACTCATTTCAAACCTTGCACACTTGAGAGGGGACTCTAGAGGAGAGGTACCAAGGCATTCCTAAGTGTTTTCCAAGTAGTTTGGTGCTTCAACAATAACACTACAACACTCAACAACTTCACACAAGGTAAATCTTCATTCCCATCTCATTTTCATCTTTTAAATCTTGAAATTTATCCAAAAACCATGTGTTGCTTGTATCTAATGCTAGGAATCATGCTTAGGAACACTTAGAAACATGTTCCCTAGGTTTTTAGCACAATACCATGCTTAAACAACAAGTTCTACAACAATCTAGCACTTCTCTTAACTTTAGAAAAACTTCGATTTCTCTCAAACCGCTTGGAGTTTTCGCACGAAACCAATTGCTACACACTCAAAATGATACTGAGAATATGAACATGTACTTTGATCTTACCAATTTCAAAATTTTCAAAAATCCAATATGACCTAGAATGCAAAATCCCCAAATTCCTTCTTGCTGAATTTTCAACTTTAGACTGAGATTTTGATCGATTTTCTTCAAATAACTTTCATAGACATGCAATTCCAAGTATTGCGCACATGCTAGTAAGCTCAATTTACATTTTCCCCAAATTTCCAATTTTGATGAAAAGTACGAAAATGCCCTTCTAGCAGAATTTTCTAAATAATACTAACATGCAATGTCTCTCATCTTTTTCAACAAACATCACACCTTGCAGAGAGGTGGATGAGGTAGAGGCAGGATAGTTGGAGCTAGGCGAGGCAGAGGTAGAGTTCCAGCTCAACCTAGAGCAGAGGTTAACCGACTCGATCTCTTCGACACACCACAGGCAGAGTTCCTGTACGAGGCATACTTCGAGTACTGCCGCATGGAGTACGGGAGACTTCTTCACTTGCGAGAGCTTCGGGTCTTCCGCATCCGACAACGATTCGACACACAGGCATGGACTCATCTCTTCACGGCAGACTTACCCGTCTATCCTAAGCTAGTGAGGTTGTTCTTCAGCAACCTTACATCCATTGAGGAGGCTAGAGGACAGGGTCGTCCTTTCAGACTCATTATCGAGAGCAGGGTCAGAGATACACAGATCCGCTTCTCTAATAGGGATCTGGCACACATTCTCCATGTACCATACTATCCACAGCAGTACTTATGGATACCTGTCGGGGCAGAGATAGACCGATTCTTGATGCCATACGAGCTTCATGAGATATGCGCCACTCTCTGGGATGACATAGGGTGCTTCCTTCCAAGACGCAGTGGACAGATGATAGATTCTGCTAGGATCATCGGTCGCATTGTCGGCCGAAACATCATGCCGAAGGCCGGACATCACGATCAGGTTTCAGTGATGGAGGCCGTAATCATCTATCTCATCTACACAGGCTTTCAGATAGACCTGTCCTACATCATCCAGCAGGTCATGACAGATCTGGTGGAACGTCCTGGTATGAGGAACCTTTGCTTCGGGAGATTACTGACATTGATCTTCCGACACTTCGGGGTTAGTTTGGAGGATACAGTGGAGCTTACTAGATCACTGGGATATGCCATTGGGACTAGGACAATCAGGCAGATGAGGCTCACTCAGACTCTGAGATCCCCAGGTCCAGATGGTGAGGAGGATACAGATGAGGATGAGGATGAGGTGGAGGCTCCAGCAGATGAGGGTGATGCTGGTCCAGATTTCGATGATCAGGCAGAGGATACAGAGATGCATGAGGCTGTTCCTGAGCATCATGAGATTCCCAGGTCACCACACTTCGAGACAGGAGGCCCTTCACATTCGGGTTCAGAGACTTCTGATTTAGGTGCTCAGATGAGATTTATGACTTCCATGCTAGAGAGGATGGAGGTCAGACAGGAGCAGATGTATGAGAGGATGGAGTCACGGCAGAATAGAATAGAGCATCAGGTTACTCAGATGGCCGAGGACTTCAGAGCATACAGAGATCAGAGGAGATCACCTAGATAGATTGTACTTAAGATTTCCCTTTATGCTTTTCAGATGTAAACTTTTCTTAAAGTTAATGAAGTTCTTTTTGTTTCACTTTATTATTGTACATTATGAACTTTTCTTTTATTGCTTATATGACATTTGTCCAAATATTATTATTGTGCATTATTCAGAAGTATTCAGTTATGCTTCATTAAACAAGTTTCTAATACAAGTGTTCTATTATTCACTTCTAAGAGTAGATGAGTCACTTCTGGATCTATGACTCAGGAATGTTTTGTTATTGTTTTCTGTGGTTAGGATTTCCTTGAACTTTGGGCTCTAATACCAATCTGTCACATCCTCCCAGCCGGTACCCTGACTGGCATACCCAAGAGTGTGATCCACAGCCCCGAAGATCAAGTATCGAGGAAATCATCCTCCCACATACACAATAACATAATCATAAATAGGAAATAATCAAGGTTTAAATATTATAAACAAAAGGTTTAACTCAAGAAATGAATAAATAGTATAATCAAAGTGCGGAAAATGATACCAGATATCCAAATATATCAAAAGAAGTAAAGTAAGGCAGAAACTCACTCCACAAACATAGCGGAACGCAGTATGAAAGTCAAAAAGGGAATAACAACTGAAACAAATGTACTAAGAAATAAACTAGGAACAAGAGTCTTCTAGTCTATAGATAACGTCTTCATAAGTGTGGACTTCATCAACCCAATGAATCCTTTCTAACTCTATGCTGTTTTCAAAAGTAGTACGTAGCTTGATCCGCCGGGGGATCATCAGAGTAATCTTGATCGTCGCCAGTACCTTGCGTGTAATACGCTTCATCGGCTTGTGCTTCATTGTACTGCTCGTCATAATAATCTGTACCTGGAGGATAATCTAACAAAATATATACAGAAAGGAATGAGTTTCGAAGAAACTCAGTAAGGCAAGTTAATCCATAACATCATAGATAACATGTGACAAAACATAACATGATGCAATACAATATGAAACAGATAAAGCATGAATGCATCTAAACTCTATGTATGCTGGTCTCTATGGTAGACATGTTTTAAGTCATAGCACCGTACTTCTTTGGGTAGGTCAGTCCTTCCCCCTCAGCCATCCTGGCATCTTGGGTCTGCCGGGTAATTGGGTAAAGTCCTCATCAAACCATGGTAGGGAATTTAGTCAACACACTCTCTCACAACCATTTGGCATAAGTACCGGCGCATGTCAGGGAAAAGCCTAGCCCAATGCAAGTCATCTAGTCAGTTATATCATCTCAGTTCCAGATACGTCCATTCCTCGTCCCTGACGATCCTTTCCGGTATCCTTCGCACTAGAGTCAGCGTATCCTATGGCACCGACCAACTCGGAATACGGACTCATCAACCCTATCGGTTATCCACATATGGTAAATGGGAAGCTCTAATGTCCTCTCACGGGTTGGTTACCGGTCTTGAGCGCCCATAAGCCCAAGTCTAGCCATATGCAACCCTTCAATAAATGGCCCCCACAATATGATTCCCGTCCTCTCACGGGTTGGTTACCGGTCTTGAGCGCCCGTGAATCACATTGCTACCACGGGTCGTTCTGTCTCAATACCCTTCCGATTCCGGTCTGATATAACAAGGGTATATCCTAGCCAAACACTGCTAGACATCCCTAGGTATGACAACCAATGATTCGGGAAAGCGTCGATGGGGCATCTTCGGAGAACATCCCATACTATTCCCTCCGATGTCCAAGGACAGAAGTGTCAAAAGGACACTCCCCAATCCCAAACCAAACTTAAGCAAACACATTCTCAGATCAGTCATGACATATACAACCAACAATTCATCATATACAAGAGAATGTAAAAGCCAAATCAGATTAGGTAATAATAAGTAATTCATATAACATGAATAATGAAAAAGATAATATAAACAAGTGCTACTGTTCTCACAGTAAGAGATCAGAATTAAATTACAATAACAGTAAGTAATCTCATAGTTTCATAAGGTAGAAACCAGAGAACAAGCAATCTATGTAGTTAAGGAAATAACTGTCCTTACCTTGATTATCGAAGAAGAGGATCCAAAGATCAAAGTGAGCAACTCCAAACTTAGCAAATAAACTCCTAATAACCATAGATACAACATTAGGAAAGATGCCTAAAAGATCAGAGAGAAAACGAATCAAATCGGGCGAAAAACGAAGCTACTGACTCCTTTGGTCGAGTGCTTGGTAGACTGGCCCAGTCGACCAAGCAAGCCAGTACGGAATTGTACAGACTGCTTTGGCCATAACTTCCTGGTTTGAAGTCGGATTGATTCGAAATTCGAAGGGGAACTTCCTATGATGTATTAGAATCATATGGGAAGATAAAATCATCAAGTCATGGTAAAAATATGGGTTCTTGATTTAACCCAAGAAATTAGGGTTTCAACCTTTATGGCTCCCCAAGAAAGGTTATGATCACAGAATGAAAGGGAATTAATGATTTGCCAATTATAACAAGAAAATCATAGAAATTATAGTTTAGGTTACTAGAAATATCACCCATGAAGTTTCCCTCGCATGGGAGGTCACCAAAGTTTTCCAGAAATCAAGCAAGCTTAGGGTTTCCAGAAAAATATACGGCCAGGGTTAAGATCATGATGATGATCATAGATCTCAAAGAAACGAAGGAGATCACGAAGGGATGGTTGCAAGGATGCAGCATCTACTTCCTGATCTCAATCAAGAACAAGATCGAAGAAAAGAAATTTGCAATGTTGAAGCGATTACTAACCTTGAATTGTAAGAACAGCGATGAGAGGCTTCAGATCTGCAGAGGAGTTTTTGAAATCACCAGAGAGAGTTTCGGAGAGGTGTTCTCACGTTTGCAAAGTGTTTAGGAGGCAGCCGTAACAAAGAAATACGAAGTAGGGTTTAAATAAAAGTGAAAAACCCTAAAATTACAAATTCTCGGATTTCACACCCCTTTGGTCGAGTGCGTGGTCGAGTGGCCCACTCAACCAAGGAGTTGAACAAGGCAGACAGTAAGGAATAAACAGGGATTTGGAGGATCAAATGGGCTTTAAACCTTATGGGCTTTTGCATACACATCAAGTGACATGTCAAGTGTAAGGAAATACCTCCAAACCAAGTTAGATAATACTCCAAGTCCTTCAACTAATCTCATCTTCAGACAGCTGTAGCTTCCTTTCCAAATCTACACAGACATCCAAGTATGGAACTCCATCAACAACATCCCATCTTCAGACAGCTGCAGCTTCCTTTCCAAATCTACACAGACATCCAAGTATGGAACTCCATCAACAACATCCATGGGTTCAGAGTCAAACACCATGTCTTCTACTGAGATGGCCCATAGTTGGCTTCTTCCTTTACTCCGGGTCTTCGGACCTAAAAACAACCGGGTTACCGGGTCAAGGTCAAGGTTAGGTTAGGGCTGGGTTTCACATCTTTATACTCTTGTCATGTTACATTACTATTCTTGTTTACTTATGTCTATGATGATTCATTTCAATATCATGTTTTAACTTTTATGATAAGATGTATTGGATGCATGAAAGATGATGAACTTGAATATGTGATTGTTTACGTATTGACTTGGGATTGGGGAGTGTTCTATTGACACTTCTGTCCTTAGGCATTGGAGGGAATAGTATGGGATGTTCTCCGATTGTGCCTATCGACACTCTCCCGGGTTATTGGATGATATACATAGGATTGTCTAGTTGGTTGGCTAGGTTTATCCTTGTCGTGTCAGACCCGAATCGGAAGGGCATTGAGACCGAACAACCCGTGGTAGTGTATGGTTGGATGGGTGCTCTAGGCCAGTAACCAATCCGATAGGGGACATAAACCATGCTACGAATACCTGAAAGGGGCCATTTATTGGTAGAGTTGCATGTGGATAGACTTGGGCTCACGGGCGCTCAAGACCGGTAACCAATCCGTGAGAGGACGTGAGAGCTTCCCGTTTACTATATGTGGATGACCAATAGGGTTGATGAGTCCGAAATTCGGGATTTCACTGACTCTAGTGTGAAGGATACCGGAAAGGATCGCCGGGGGCGAGGAATGGACGTATCTGAATCTGACTTGACCGACTGAGTAGATGACTTGCATTGGGCTAGGCTTTACTGTGACATGCACCAGTACTTGACCAAATGGTGATGTGAGAGAGCGGTGACCGATCCCCTTACCACGGTTTTTTGATGACTTTACCGATCTTCCCCAGGCATTCCCAAGATATGGAAATGGGAGAGTGACTGATGACCCAAAAAAGTACGGTGCTATGACTTAAAGTATGTCTACCCTAGAGACTAGCATTCATAGAGTTAGACTCATATTTGCATCATATGTTCCATATCGCATTGCATTATACTATGTTCTGAATGTGTATGATTTCTAATTATGGAATAACTGCCTTGCTGAGTTCTTCGAACTCATTCCTTTTTGTGCAAATGTTTTTAGATTATATTCCAGGTACCAAGGACTATGATGGCACCTCCTTTGAGGCGGACTATGATTCCACATACTACCCTCCGGGTAGTGGCGTCGGTAAGGATCCGTATATTGGAGCCGAGGAGGATTATTATCCGCACCAGGGTTAGCCCCACAGTTGTGCGAGAGCGGCAGCGTTGGGTTTACTTCATCTGTCCTGTTGAGGAGACCACTATTAGTATAGAAGAAACCCTAGCTTAGTGCCCCATTCCCCTGGTGTATTTTTGGAGTACTTGGACCTGTAATTAATTAAATTTTTGGAATTATCTTTAATACTTGGACATGTACTTAACTACTTTTACTTTCCGCTGCTTTGAGAGAGTGGCTACCACACCTTCTCTCCCTGATATGATTTTGACCACATCCTGATATTATCTATCTTCCGCACTCTGATATATATTTAATCCTATCTTATACATACTGTTTAGTATTAATTGTTTTTACCATTGATTATTACTGTTCATGATTATGTTACCATGTATGTGGGAGGCATGGACCTCAGATCATTGATCCTTGGACTATGGATCACATCCCGGGTATTCCAAATGGGGTACCGGCTGGGTGGATGTGACAGATTGGTATCAAAGCCCAAGATCAAGTGGAACCCCGACCACAGAAACGGTGATGGAACATTCCGAGTCACAGACCCGAAAGTGACTCAAGTACTCTTAGAAGCGAATAATAGATAACCTGGATTAGAAACCAAAATATTGGAGCACAATTCGATTCATGAATAAGACACAATAATATAAACGAAATAATTGATCTTCATTAATTACATAGGAGAATTTTACAAGTCTAAAAAAGAGATACATCCGAGATAGCATAAAAGAAAATTCCTAGTATTATCTATATAGGTGATCGACTCCGACGATCTGTCTAATCCCTCCTAGATCTGAACTCCTCCTCCAGTCGTGCAAACCTCTCACCAAGGGTGCACAGGTGTAATTCTATCCTCTCCTGTCGAGCCTCAATCCTCTCAAGTATGGAGTAAATGGACGGCTGATGAGAAGCCACATCTGGAGCCTCAGAAGCCGCATGAGATGGACCTCCGACCTCAGTGAATCGTGGAATGGGAACCTCCTCATGTCTCAGAGCCTCCTCATGACCCTGATCATCATCCTCACCATGCTCATCATCGTCACCATCATCATCATCATCAGTACTATCATCCTCTGAGTCATCATCTCCTGATGCATCATCAGTGTCATCCTCATCCTCTGATCTGACTGCATCATGGAGCCCCATCTTCCTGATTGACCATGAGCCGATGTTCTCACCTAAGTCTCGACCCTGAATCATGGGTGTATGCTCCAAGTCCACATCAAAGTGCTCAAAAACACGAGTCAAGAGTCGACCGAAAGCCAAGTTCCTATCCCCAGGAAACTCAACCCGATCAATCATAACATTCTGCATGATGTATGCTAAATCAATCTGCACTCCAGTATACATGCTATAGATAACCAATGCCTCCATCGCTAACACCTTGCTATGGTGCCCTGCCTTCGGAAGGATGTTTTGGGTTTTATTATTATTATTTTTCCTATAAACTAACAGATTCTCCATCTTTCGTCTTCTTATTTTTCCTTTTGGATTATAAAGGGTTATGGAGTATTTGCGTCAAATTGATTTAATAGAAAATCAAGTTATGGAATTTGAGGTTTCGTGTTTAATGGAGTAAATACCACTATTTTTTTTTTAATTTTCACCGTTAGATTTAATTGTGAAGACAAGATGCAAATCTTATGGTTGAATAGATGTAAGGGTATTTTGGTCATAAAAATCACAATTTTTCCTTAATTGATCTTATGGGATACATCAGGGGAGGCAGATGCAAAGTGTCCATTTATTTGGACTGAAAATGACATGGACCAAACCTCAAGGGGTCCAGATGAAAATTACCCTAAAAATAATATGAAAATGGCCAATGGTGGGTTAGTGAAGCAATTAAATGCCCAACCTCCCACGGGGAGGTCTTGGGTTCGCACCCATTCGGCAGCATTAATATTCTCATTCTCATCCCGGTATATAAGAAGCTCTTAATCCAAAAAAAATAAACAAATAAATAATAATAATAATAATAATAATAATAATAATAATAATAATAATAATAATAATAATAATAATAATAATAATAATAATAATAATAATAATAATAATAATAATAATAATAATAATAATAATAATAATAATAATAATAATAATAATAATAATAATAATAATAATAATATGAAAATAGTATGAATATGGTACCATGTATTTCAATATATAAACGAAACAATACGAAAAATGGTAGGTTCTGTACATATCGTTAGCATGGTACCGAAAACAAATTTTGTATGGTATACCAAATTAGAACCCCTTTTGTAGACCATACAGTACCACGTTTTGAGATGATTCTATATACACAATTTTATTTGATGGTTTTGATTTTGGTATATGGTTTCCATATTGGATTGACAATTTGACACCCTTATAATTAATTTATAATTAGAAATAGGGATAGTTATATTGCCCCCCTGTATTATAGTTTTATTACTAAAAGAACCCTGCTTTTTATGAAATTATTGTTGCCTCCCTCAATTCTAACAGTGTTAAGCAACCGTTAAGGTTGAATTTTTAATATCTATTTTGCCCTTTTATAATTAAGAATGCCAAAGATAATATTATAGATCCTCATTTAAAAAAAATAATTCATATGAAAAAATTTTACAAGTGTATTTATCATGTTGGATTAAAAAAAAAAGCACCCTACTGATAGTAGGAAGGAAAAACGCGCAGACAAGGACGGCAGGCACGCAGGCAAAGCCAATTGGCACGAGCATTGTAAAACCAATGGAATAATGTGTGGGTATGTTACACGTGTTCGGGTGGTTGAGACTCACCCGCCCCGTTCCATTAAAGATCCTTCGAGACGAAGCGGAAGGCGCGTTTCCATCCATGGCTTACCCTGTACCATCTAGACCCAAATCAAAACCAAGCCTTAATCTTTGCCTCTCATCCTTCCGCCACCCAAATATGGGAAAACTGAACCCAATGGCGGCAGAGGTGGCGACAGGCCAAGTGAGTAATTTATTGAAGTTGCAGAGAAGGGTTTTCTGGTTGTTTGAGAAGATAAATCTGCTGAGATCAGATGGATGGAGGTGAAGAGAAATTGAATCGATTATGATAAAAAGAAGGGGATTTTGTTAAGAGAGATGAATGTTTAATAAAATCAAGATGGAATGGCGCAGTTTAAAAACCATACCAAACTTGAAGCGCATAAAGATGACGCTATAATTTGTTGAAGGGAAAACATGAGTTTTCAAGCTAAGAAACCGCGGAGGTTCTGAGTTTTTCGTCGACCCCGCCTCATAAAGCCCACCGCCGAAGGATTGAAACACCGATTAAAATGCCATCAAAACTGGAGAATCTGAACCAACAGATGAGCCCTCATCTGCGGAAGCGACAAAACCCCCCAGCCTAGAAATGTGTTTTAGAGTCCGGCGAAGTTGAGAAGCCGTAAGTTGCAGCGACGGGATGGAAGAGGAAAATGAGGCGGTTGAAACCTCAACCGGAATAGAAAGATTAAACAATAAAAAAACTACCCAAACATTATTAACCATTGGATTTTACAATGCTACGTGGCACAATATGACTTATGCACTGCAATGCACTGCCAGATCCTTGTACCGCAGGCGATTTTTTTCCAGTAGGAAGTAGGAACTTCCTAAAATTGTTAAGATTAAATTAGACATTAAATAAATAACAATCTATTGGAAGTAGAAATTTCTTAAAATTGATAACATTAAAGTGGAAAGTAAATAAACAAAATTTAAAATAACACCAAAATTAGGATTTTTTTTTTATTACCAAATTGAAAGTACATATATTAATTTGAAAATGAGTTTTTTTTAATTTTCTCCCGTTCTTTTGATTAGAAAAAAAATTTTGTTTAATTAGGTTTAAGTTTTTCCTAATTACTGAGGATAGTAATATAATTTAATATAAAATAAAAATAAGTAAAATAAGGCTATAGGGTAAATTTGGGATTTTTAAAATAAATAAAATATGTCATGTCATCATTAAACTAATGGAGTTTAACGATAAGATTAGTAATTACAGACAAAGTTGAATTAGTAATTTCAAAAAAATAGAAGATACAATAGTAATTAAGTTATAGTACAGGGACAATAGTAACTATCCCTTATAAATATTTGAGGTGTAAAAGTAATTAAAAAATTCTAAGAAATGAAAAAAAAAAAATGGTAGGAAGAAATGTAAATTTTATAATATATAAATACGAAGAATTTTGCCCTTATAATTATTATTTTTTGGATAATACATGTCAAGGATTTTGCCACGAAAAGAAAGAGAAAAAACCCACAAGAAAGTCCAAGGTGACGGCAAGAATGGAAACACTCAAACAGTGAAGAAAAAGAAATTTTGGAAGTATGACAAGTCAATACCGTTTAATTAGAAAATATACTGACCATAAAGAACAAGAAAAGAATCTTTTCTTCAGCCACAAGGAGTCTCTGATATCACCATTGACCTCGTCAGTCTTAATCTTAGTAAGATAGGAACCAATCAAACAGGAATGGTTGTATAATAATGATATAATACATGTTTAACCCTCGTCTAACATATGAGCATGCTTTTTTTTTTTTTTAACATATTAGTCAAACTCCCCCATTGCTAACACGGTTAGGCTCATTAGTTTTTTATTTAATCCAGTTCCAATATTATTTCTACATCCCAAATTTAAAAACACTTTCCACATACCATATTGTTCAAAATTTTGTGAAGGTTTATTATTAGGAGAAGAAGAAGTTGCATACAGTATAGGGAGACAAAGGAAAGAGTTGAATAGTTTTTTATTTAAGATTATTCTTGTCCTTTTAAAATATTTAACTTTTTTATATCTGTACTAAGTACTGGGATTTCTTAAAGACAATAAGTATATTTGGTATATTTTCAGTCTATAAATGGTTCTTTTGATAAATTAGATAACTCAGGGGATGACATTAATTTCATTATTTTTAAAGTGTCTAAAACAATTATTATTAATGGAAAATTTTCAAAGATATTTCAAGATAATTGGCGAAAAGTATGAACACTCCAAAACTAGCGAAATTGATTGTCATACCCTTTTTCATTTGTATTGTTAATCAATAAAAGAAAATGACAAATTACTTTTAATTGTGTTATTTTATAGAGTTTTTTGCACTCGCCCACTATTTTTTGGGTGAAGACCCACTATTATGCTGTAAATTATATCGCACCCACTTGAAAATTATAAGTCAACCATATTTAAATTTTGCTGTTAAATGGTAGAAAAATTACCTAAATGTCCTTATCCTTATTTAAATATCTTTAAGTCATTCAAAAATTTAAATTTAAATTACATAAATGTCTTTTAGGTAGAAAAATTACAAAAATGCCCCAAAACCTCCATGGCAATCAAACCTCTAGTTGTTATGGACAAGTCGGCACAAACCATTGAATCGGAAAGAACCAACCGAGTCAGATCAAAGACCCTAAGCCTGATGTAAACAAGATCTGCTGACAGGGTTCAAGCAATGGCACTTCTCGGAGTAGGTGACATCAAGAAGGGCAGGAGCCACAAAGCTTGATGACAACTGCTGTTGCACGATAGCTTTTTAGCTGAATTAGCGCTGGATAGGAGATTCGGAGTATCCTCTCCCAAACGTCATGCCTCAGCATTTAATTCAGCATTAAATGCCGTGAATCCCATTAAATGCCTAGGACAGTTTGGAAGCTTCTCATTTGCTCAAATGTTGTCTCGAATACTACGAACTTCTCCTCTGTCTCCTCAACTGAGAAACAATGTCATATCAAGGTCAAACTCATGCTGACTTCTTGATTCACCCACGGAGCCAACAGCAGTCCTGAGGATAATGCCCACCAGCCTGTAGCATCATTTGGGTCGAGAAGCCATCTCCGCCACTCACTTCCATCGCCGGGTCAAAACAGATCCTAAGACCACCAAAGGTAAAGGTTCGTTATAAAAGGAGGGATGGTTATGCAGGTGGCTTCCTGTCCTGAGAGGTGGCCCACTCTCACCTCTCTTTTGATTTCGGAGAACCAACTCATAAGTGAACAGATTCAGGGCCAGGAGAATCATCTTCCTCTTAACACTAGTCATATCCCAAAACCCAGCCGGCAAAGTTCTCCGTCTCAATCTTCCTTTCCAACACTGCACAACCTGTGACCGGTGGCCAGTGCCAAACTGGTTTGTGGTTCCAGCTTGACTCTGTTCGAAAAATACCCAAACTCTCTCATTGCTGTGGTTGTCATCGTTGGTGTTGGTGGTGACTCCGCCAATGGAACAGCTATTACTTCTCTTGGCTTCCTCCTAAGCGTCGAGTTCCAATGGTTCTTCACAGCATTATCCATCCGACTAGGGAGCAAACGAGCAATAGTGGTCCACTGTACTTGGTGTGGGCGGCTAAGATTGTTTCATCCTCCACCGGAGAAAATGAATGGTGCTCCACATTAGGGCTGAGTTGATTGCACCATCTCAGTCAGCACGATTTTCCTCAAAGGAAAACGAAACTCAAGTGTTTTTTTTTATCATGTTTACGGATTAAATTTGATTTGGTAAAATTTCAAAACCTATTTCCATTGATTATGATAACTAACAAAACCCAGAAGATATAAAATTTCTCACTTTGCTTTCTCACTGTAGGAAAGAAGTCAAAGAAGACATAATACTACGAGTAACATTGCTTGTTGATGCATCCATCTGATTTATAAATTGCAAAAGAAAACTGCATAAAGTACCAGTATATACTGCAAAACTCTCAGATCACATACAACTCTGTTTTTCTCAACCTCTTTTTAAGGGTTTGATTACATACAACTCTGCTTCATGCTCGTAAACCATCTGGCCGGATACAACCTATTAACAAAAGAAAATATAGAAACAAAGTTGATTTTCCAAAAGAAGGACTTCTGAGGGGCTCTTCAACCTGGCGGGTTATGAAGAACCCACCGAATAGAACAATCCGCAAATAAAAGAAAATAAGAACACAATAATATATGGGCAAGAGAGAAAACTCCACTATAAATAAAGAAATATCCAAGAGAGAAGATATTTGGGATAATTAAAGAAGAAGGAAGAGGCATTCCTTTATAGCCTCTTCCTCTCCACATATTCCCACATTAGTTGATGTGGGACTAATATTACAACAATCTCCCACTTGGAGATTAGATTGAGAACCAATCAATCTCCACACCAGTCTCTATCTTGCCACCACCATGCTATCTATGTCTCTATCAAGCCATACAAGGACCGCACCAAATGAACTGCGGATTGATTGCTTTGTCAAGCATCTGCTAGGTTCTCTTCGGTGGATTTTGCATATCCACCCTTCCGCTTCCACCACTCACGAACAAAATGATATTGTACTTCTATGTGTTTTGTCCTGGAATGAAAAGCTGGATTCCTTGCAATGTGCAAGGCACTCGACGTCACAATATAAGAGAATCTTCTCGTGTTTGTGCCCAAGTTCTTCCATGAATCTTCTTATCCGGATTGCTTCTTTACAAGCTGGAACGCCATATACCAGCCTGAGAGGGCACAACGCGTAGTTTAGATACCACTCACGGCTCCTCGCAATTGTAAACACATAGCCGAGGGATTTCCTTTTATCAAGATCCCCGCAAAATCGAATCAACATATCCCGACAAGAAATTCAGATCCTCCATAACATAGAGCAACATCCAAGGTTCCTTTAATGTATCTTAGGATCCTCTTCACTATAATCCAATGCTCTTGTCCCGGATTCGCCATATGCGACTAATCACCCCCGCATGTGCAATGTTGGCTTGTACATATCATAGCGAACATCGGACTTCCCACCGCGATGCATACGGACTGAGACATCTCCATCCTCTCTCGCTTCATTGCTAGGACACATACTTGAGGATAACTTGAAATTAACGGAAGAGGAGTAGAAATTGGCTTACAGCTTGCATATTGAAGCGGCGCAAGACTTACCTTAAGTAACTCTTCCGAGATAGCCAAATCTTCCCGCTATTTCGTCTCGGTGAATTTGCATCCCTAGAATCTTGTTTGCGGGTCCCAAATCCTTCATTTCAAATTCCCTAGCCAACCGAGCCTTTAATTCTACGATCCGATCTTTGTTGGGGCCCGACACCAACATATCATCGACATAGAACAGAAATGATGAAATCATCATCACCAAACCTCTTGTAATACGCACAAGGGTCTAAAGCAAGTCCGTTGTATCCAAGGCTCAATATGAAGGAATCAAATCTCTTATACCAACATCTTGGCGCCGTTTAAGCCGTATAGAGATTTGTTCAACCCGCAAACCAAGTTCCCCTTTCTCGGTTTTTCAAAACCTTCGGTTGGAGCATATAGATTTCTTCTTCAAGATCTCCATGAAGAAATGCGTTTTACATCTAACTCGCTCAAGATGTAGATCAAAAGTAGCACAAAGTGCCGAACTATCCGGACGTAGTAAGTCGAACCACCGGAGAAAAGATTTCGTGAAATCGACACCTTCTTCCGAGCATATCCTTTGATCACCATTCTTGCACGATACCGCTCTACTTGATCATCACTATTTCGTTTGATCTTGTAAACCCATTTGTTACCAATGGGCTTCCTTCCGTGCGGTAAAGGTACAAGCTCCCACGTCTTATTCTTATGAAGAGCTTCTAGTTCTTCCCGCATAGCCGCCATCCAAAGTGACGCTTCGAGCTATCAATCGCTTCTCCGAATGTTGATGGCTCACCATCTTCTCGTTAGAAGACAAGATGCAATGTTGCTCTCCATAATATAATCGACCGCCGGTTGGTGTATGTCTTTCACGAGGTGACCGTCGAACTTCTACAGTTGTAGACTCAACGGTACTTGTTCCTCATTTTTCGATTCTCGCTCAAGAATTTTCTGGATTGGACTTCTCTTCCTCCCGAACTATTGTACTCTCCGGAATTTCTATTGAAATGCTACTCACATCTTCCTTTTGCAGCTTATCTTCTACAAAAATGACATCTCTACCGATGACGACCTTGTGGGCAGTGGGATCCCACAATCGATACCCCTTGACTCCATCAACATTTCCCAAGAATCTGCATTTTCTCGGATTTTGGATCCAACTTCGAAATTTCTTGGGGATGATACATCACGTACACAGGACTCCCAAATGTGTGCAGGCGTGAATAATCAACCGGCTTCGCCCCCACATCTCCATCGGTGTCTTCAAATCAATCGATCTTGTTGGTGATCGATTAATCACATAGCAGGGTGTTTACGGCTTCGCCCAAAAGGACTTAGCCATACTTGCGCTCTCAACATGGCTCTCGTTCTTTCGAGTAGAGTTCTATTCAGCCGCTCGCTACTCCATTCTCGTTGAGGAGTGTAAGCCACCGTGAGTTGTCTCTTGATGCCTTCTTGATTACAAAACTCAAAGAAGTCACCCGATATTCACCGCCATTGTCCGCCCGAGGCACTGATTCTCTCGCTTGTCAACTGCGCTTGAATGTTTCAAAACGAAAACACATCGCTCTTCTTGATAGGAAACACCCAACATCTCCGGAATAATCATCAATGAAAGATACATAGTACCTTGCTCCTCCCAGATGTAACCGGTGCTTGCCATACATCGAGTGAACTAATCCAATACACTCCGGAATCGGATGCATTGAACTTCAATCTATGCCGCTTGCTTGAAACAATGCTCACAAAAGGGTAATGAAACCTTGGAGACCCGGAGTAATTCGCGCGAGAACCTTCAACCCTTGCTCGACATGTGGGCCAATTTGATGCCACACTTTGTCATCTCTCCAGCAACCGGTTGATGCAACCGATGCTTCGCCTCCGACATGTTTCTCCCATTACCGCACAAATAAGACCCCTTCAGCTCATTACAACTAGCGCTCCTTGACGATCCTCATCATTCCATTTTGGATGCGTGTCTTGCACCCAATTTCATCCAATTGTCCCAAAGACAATAGATTCTTCTTAAGCCCTTCACATGCCGCACATTTTGAATAGTGCGTACCATACCATCGACATCTTCAACGATGGTGCCAACTCCAACAATCTCCAAGGCATGATCATTTCCATGACACAGACCGAGAGATAGGTTCATAAGTTTGAAACCAACCTGCGAGAGGTCATGTGCCATGTTGCTCCCGAATCCAAGATCCAAGCATCGGTGAGCTCAATCTATCCTTGGATACCGCTGTCGCTCGCTATAAAGAATCTCCTTCACAACGCACCCTTGAGATGTTTCTACCTTATCTACAATTTGATGAGGTGAAGTGATTTGCTCATACAATGATGAGGTGATCCCAAACTCACGCCACGCTCGCTAAAATATCACCGATAATGCTAGATGCAAACGAAAGAGCGATCGATCTATCGTCCACCGCGAACCGCCCCGAACACCGATGGCTCAGGCTATCTTATCAATAATGCCTCATCTTCATTTCCATAATGAGAATTCCGCAAACTTGCCGATGTGATTGAGCATCACAACCGGTGAGAAAATCACATCACGTAAACTGTCTCCAGATCTCCAACCGGTATATGGTTAACCAAAATGCACCAGGAAAATCCAGAAAGACGGAGGGACACAAGTGGTCCCAAAAACAACTCTTAGACAAAATTTCCTAGGCATGCACAACACCCAAACACCTCAGGATACCCAAAAAAACCACGTGAAAACGCGAGACCTCGACCGAAAACCTCCGAGATGAAAAAAATATCACACGAGGAAGGACCACCAAGGGCAACACAAGCAACATAAGAGATACCACACCCTAAACCAAACAAACAAACCCCAAGGAATCCGAGAAGCACAGCCAACAGAGCAAAAAAGATACAAAAAACCCCCGGAACAACACAAATAAGAGAAAAGAAGAACACAATAATATATGGGCAAGAGAGAAAACTCCACTATAAATAAAGAAATATCCAAGAGAGAAGATATTTGGGATAATTAAAGAAGAGGCATTCTTTTATAGCCTCTTCCTCTCCACATATTCCCACATCGGTCGATGTGGGACTAATATTACAACACAACCTTCATCAGAGCTCTCAGGATTTGGTTTCTGGTTCATGTCTGACTTCTTGTTTGATGATCTTTTGCAAAAATTTAACTGAGGACCAATCCACCCAGTCTCGAGTGCATCAACTCTAGCTCCAACCTCTGTTGCTTTCTTCCTTATAGATGCAGCAGACATGTCATGAAGCTCATCTTTTGCAACTAAGTATTCAGGGAAATTGAGACGAGTAGAAGGTCCCTTCAAATAGAAAACTGCCGTATCATAACCGCGAGCGGCAGCCATGGGAGTTGAATAAGAACCAAGCCAAATCCTTGATCTAATGGCTAATCAAAGACCAGTTTCGAGCACCGTATCGTTCGACCAATCTGGTCAAGCCCTTTTCCTCTTCGGTGCTCCATGGACCTTTGATTCTCTCTGATTTCTTCATTTCACTCTGCTTGTCTTTTTGATGATTCAGAAGAGGTAGAATCCGTAGAACACGAAGTCGAAGTTGCAAAGGAAGAATTACAATAAGTGTTGTTTATTGCTTCCAAGACTAAGCTACATACAAAGTGCCGAGTCACTGAGGGAATGTAAGAGAGACGATGGTTGTAAATGGGTTGTCAAAGAAGATAGGTTGTAAAGGGAGACAATTATTCTAAGTCCGTTAATTAAGTTGGGGTATTTTTATAATTTTACTACCTAAAAAGCATTGCTTTAGGTAATTTGAATTTCAGATTTTGACTTGTTGAAATGATACTTAAATAAACGTAAGGGCATTTAAGTAATTTTATAGTAAAAGTCATGTAATTTACAACATATATAATATAATGGTGACTAATTTCACCCAAAAAATAATAGATGTTATGTAAAAAAAATTCTATTTTATATCTTATAATATGAAATGACAACAGTAAAAAAAAAAAAAAAAATTCATGGAAGAAAGAAGAAGATTATTTTAGAATTCTATTTTACTAAGAGCAACATTGTAAGTTAAAAGAGATTAAAAGTAATATAAAATTTATAAAATTTTCTAATGATTTGACAAAAAAAAAACTTTGAAAACTTTAGGATGCTTTTAAGGCACATATATTTTATATCAATTATGTCAGGTGTGCCTAAATATTTTCCCTGATCCCTTTATTGTATAATTCTGTGGGAGTTCGGGGAAGCTAATTCCAATATAAACACCATGATTGACTGAAATATTCCGAGTCAATGAATCGCCGTGGAATCCCAGTTCTCAATTGCTGACTAGTTCAAGTGATACATCTTGGAATACTCGCCTTGACTTTTTTTTTTTTTTTTTTTTATTTTCCCCGAAATTATTCACCTTGACCTCTTATGTGATTTCTCCTCGTAATCTCCATCCCTACCCTTCCCTTTATATTGGTTGATCAATTGCCATGCTTTGCCTCAACTAACCACTTGAGCACTCCCCAAATATCAGCTACTCACCTTGTCACACCCTTTGGATTCCTACCCTTCTTCTCCTTTCTCCTTTAAATATCATACAAGCCATCTACCCTTGTAGTACCTCCATCTTTCCCTTCTCCTCTTTCTCCGAACACAAAAGGTAACCATGGCACCAGCATCCTCTACATCATCATCTTTTGATGAAGACTACGCAATGTCAAGAACTGTGTGTGTAATGGACGCTTCAAGTTCTCTTGGTTCCTCCCTTGTAGATCGTCTCCTCCATCGAGGCTACATAGTCCACGCTGCCCTTCAAAACCCTGCAGGTATGTACATGTCTCCTCTTCATGATCGATTGATCTTCATCATTCAACTCTGCTGCTGCCTTTGGTTGTTTGGTTTATCATTTATCTGGGTTTCTTATTTCTCCTCTTCATGATTATCAGGTGATTCGCAAGCCTTCAATAACTTTCATGTTGAAAACAACAAGAACCTCAAGATCTTCCATTCTGATCCCTTCGATTACCACAGCATCGTCGACGCCTTGAAGGGTTGTTCCGGCTTGTTCTACTCCTTCGAACCTCCCTCTGATCAACCCAGTTACGATGTACGTCTTTGCTCATTCTTCTTCTTCTTCTTCTTCTTCTTCTTCTCTCCTCTATATGTCTGCTGGAGCTAATTTCATACTTCACGGTGCTGGTGCAGGAATTCATGGCGGAAGTGGAAGTCAGGGCCGCGCACAATGTATTGGAAGCTTGTGCACAGGTCGACACGATAGACAAAATCGTATTTACGTCGTCAGTAACGGCCGTTATCTGGGGTGAGGATAGAAAGTCAACAAATGATTTTGACGAGAAGAACTGGAGTGACGTCGACTTCTGCAGAAAATACAAGGTACGTAGTAGTAGCATAAAACACGACAAGGGTGTTTCCGTCTTTTCAAATTGTAACACTGGTGAATGGTGATTTACTCCGTTAGCCTCAAACTAACAGACGTTTATACGTTTGGTATTTGGGCAGTTATGGCACGCAGTGTCGAAAACGGTAGCGGAGAAGATGGCTTGGGCCCTGGCAATGGACCGTGGGCTTAGCATGGTGACCATCAATGCTGGGCTTATGTTGGCCCCAGATCTGTCAATGTCAAACCCATATCTGAAAGGGGCACCTGAGATGTACCAAGATGGTGTGTTCGTAACGGTTGACCTGAAGTTCTTGGTTGACGCTCACATCTGTGCCTACGAAGACGTCTCCAGTTACGGCCGTTATCTCTGCTTCAACCATGTCATCAACCGACCTGAAGACGCCGTTAAAATGGCCCGAATGTTAACACCCACCTCTGCTTCAGCTCCTCCAAGGTTAGTGGCCATCTCGTCATCTAATGTTTTTGTTTGGGAAAACCTCCGCATTTTATTTCTATGGAGCCTTGGTCGTCGGATTGGCATCAATCTTGATGAACTTTCGACTTTTGTTTTTTTTTTTGGAATAAAGGCGCGTAGTATTAACTTTCGACTTTTGTTCTTGCAGTTGCGAGGATCCGAGGATTCACGAACAGAGGATCAGTAATAAGAAATTGAACACACTCATCATGGAATTCGCGGGGAGTAGGAGTATCATGGAATGAAGATATCCAAAACGAACGGCTTCTGAAATGACACGTTAGTGGATCGGCCATACCTCTTTCGCGGCAATTGTGGGGCCTCGGGGTTCTCGGCATTTTTTTGAAACAATAGCATAGAGCTGCTTGCATGTATAGTTCGTTTTTAAGCAATTTCTCCCATTTCATCTTCTTTATTTTTATATGAAAAAAATATAGTGTAAAGAAATGATTTAATAAAATTAAATTCACAAACAATTCCTCAACCATTGGATTGAAATCCAACCCAAAAGCAAATCTTGATCCTAGACTTTTCTCTGTTTGTGTTTTTTCTGTTGGTGAAAATCTTAGGCCATTCTTAGGGCGGCCTTTATTGTGCTTCAACAAATCTATAGCCTTCCATAGTGCTATAGTCTTTGTTTATACCATTTTCATTTCACTTAATAAATAAATGACTCCAAAGATCTTCTACCTCAAAAGGTCGAGGGGATGGTTCCAATCCATTGAAATTAGGCCTGTAAACGGCTCGGATACACCCCTATCTGAATTCGAATCCGATAAGAAAATCATCTATCCGAATTCGATCCGATAACCGATGGATATTTTTAAAGGTATCCGAATTCAAATCCGATAATTTATCGGATATTCGATTATCCTCCGATTTGCGAAAATATCCGATTACTGGTTACCATTTTCTGAGTTCCGGTGACTGCGAGCTGAAGAACTTGAGTTTAGGTGAAGAGGTGAAGATTGCCATATTTTATTCAAAGACAAACAGAGCTACGTTCTTACCGGCGGTAAGAAGCACAAGAAACCAACGAAACAGAAGAACAATAAGGGTTTGATGAAGAATCACCGATATACTTACCCGAGTATATACTTTAACGCTCTAGAAAACCCTTACAGCTTGTGGAACTCAGATTTAAAGTTTAAACCATGAGAGATCCACTCTCAAGCAGATCTAGTGTTTTGCATTTCAGAGAAAAGCCTTCATCTAGCAATCGTGGAGGCCTTCCACTGCCGCTAGTTGCTGCTACTTGCTGGTTGCTGTTGCTTATTGCTACTTGCAGACTGCCGCTGGTTGATGGAAACATTTTAGGGTTTATCTGTTTCAGTTGTTCGCAAACTCAAAAGAATGAAGGAGAAGAACAAGGAGACTTCATCCCGCATCTAGTTAAACAGTGTGTAAAAACGTTTCTAAGAAAAATGGTTATTTTAAAACTTCTTAAAATAAAACCGACAAACCCATGTTGATGCGTGTGTGTGAAGTAATGAAGTTTGCCATGTGATGCGTGTGGGTGAAGTTTGCCATTATCTAAAAATATTAATTCTTTAAACTTAATCTGGATGATGTGACAAGTGACAACTGATTATTTAAAAATTCACAATATGCGCAAAAGTGATAGAAACGCTCCGAATAGTCAAAATCACGTCTGTTAATTAATCTTATTAAAAATTATATATATATATTTTAAACGGATAAAATACTATCCGGATAATATCCGATCCGTTTAGTAAATATCCAAATCCGAATCCGTTTGCTTGTCAAACGGATACGGATACTTTCCGGTAAGAAAAAATTCGGATTCGGACGCTCTTAAACGAATACGAATGTGAATACGGAGGCGGATTCCGATTATCCATTTACAGGTCTAATTGAAATTGTGAAAATCCCGCATCCAATGTGGGGTGGTCTTAGAGGTGGGACCCCCACCATAGCGATGGTGTGAAGCCATACCCTACATCTTCTTGAGGCTGGTGGAACCAAATTTGACAGGTGTATATTGTTTTTATTTGACAGTATGGAACTTACTTTGGATGTAGCCAATGAAAATGTGCATGAAAGTATCAACATAGGTAATTGGATTTTTGCTTTCCATGTGATGGGATAGTCATTTGTCCTTGTCCCATGTATCGGCATGTGGGTCCTTTTTCTAAAAATAAATTTACCATATGTGATGAATACCCAAACGGGAGAAAGCTCTTCCTTTGGTTGTATAGTGTAGACTTTAGATCTCTCCCCCACACCAAAGCAAGTCTATCCGTAGATATGAATGTATTCATAGGGTGTAAGCTCTACACCTCAAAGGTGGAACCTAGTCCTGGTTGTGTGGGTCCTACTCCCTGTGGACGGTCCACATCAAGGCTAGTCTCTCAAAGGATAGTGTATCCCCTTTTTTTGCATATGCTATCATTTCCAGCAGATCATCTCTGTCCTCCCCATATTAAAAGATATTATATTTACCCAAAAAAGAAAAAGGGTACCTTCATAGATTTGTTTTTAGGAGACATGGTATTATTGATACGTGCTACCTTTTTTTTTGAGAACTTTTTCCACAAACAATCAAGTTTAAGAAAGTATTGGTACCATATAAATCAAGGTCAATAGTAGATTAAAAAAAAGGTAAAATTTAGATTTCTTCGTCTTCATCAGAAACCCACAACACTGCCTTATTTTGCATTGCAACTCTATTGGGCTTAAAACCTCCCACTGCTGGGGATCTCAAGATTCCTTCCTTCGATTTCTCCTGGCATAGAGGGAAGAATGAGACCAACGGGCAAGCCGGTTTTAAGACTCTCTTACGAAAGCCATCTCAATTTCTTTGCAAGGCCAAGCTAATTTCCATATATATTTTTCCTAAAAATGAAAGGGCAAGTAAAGAAGTTCTAACATGTGTGTTGCACTCAAAACTGATTTGATCGCCTTAATGCTAAACTATAACCTGCATATAAATAGAAGTGAGTGAGGGCTAACCTTGGGTAGCCATGAAGCCACCTCCAACAATCAAGTAAGTCAAGACCTCAACATTGAAGAGAAGGCTCTGGAATTAAAAGTCTCAGACCTTTTGAGAATTGAGTCTTCAATACCTTAGACATAAGTGTTTAGTTTATATAGTGTAACTTGATCATTGTAGGCCATCTGATGATTGATTTGGAGTACATCTTCCTTCCCTCACTATCGTCGAATTTATGGCTTTCCTTCATGGGCTCAGGGTTGTGTTTTGTTCAAATGGGGAAAGAAGTTACGAGCCTTTTCCCTCATGGATTGGGATACAATCTACTTATTCCAGATCTAGCCTCAAATATCTCTCCAGGATATGGCCCTTATTTTGTTATGTCTTTCCATAATGGTTCAAGTTCTTCCTGACCATACCTTGACTACTATGCCTACCACTTAGTCAACTTAGTCAATCACCAGGGCCCTTTCACGAATACTATGGGTCATCATCTCCCATATTTGAGCTAATTAGTTAAGTGCGGGAAGTATCCGTGTGAAATCCCTCACAACCCTAACTCAAAAATCTATATTGTAGGTCCGAAGACTCGAAGTGAATGAAGAAGACAACTGTGGACCATCCCATTTGAACCCATTGGATCTGACTTGGAATTAATGGAAGTAGATGGTGATGATCCTATATTAGAATCCTTATCTAATTTTGGAAGAAGATGCAACTTGAATGATGATGGACTTGGTAGATGGACCATGAGTGCAGTGCTGACACAAGTGGAATGTCGCATAGAACTAGGTAAAACCCTTTTTGTAACAACCCCTGATTTCTAACCCTGAGTCGTATTCCAAGTCCGATAACCCGAAGCTCAAGCCAGAATAAGTTGTGGAATATTCGGATTGAAGTCCATGGATCTGAATTGTCTTAATGAAGAACCTACCTTACTGGGAAAGTGGAATTTCAGTCAAAGTCAAGAGGTGTTTGAGGATGTTTGGATTGAAAGTAAGACCTCCCCCACATGTTGTTTAGGGTAAGGTTTGAGTTTGGGATCAACCCCTTGAGCAAAGCACCCAAGTACTGAAAAGTACTAGAGGGCGGTTGATTGGCCAATCAACTGCCCCAAGCGACCGCTATGGTCTGCTTGAGTGGTTTTGCCCTAAATTGGCCCCTGTCCCCTATGTATAGCAAACCCCAACCTTTTTACTCATTATTTTACTCGGGATTGCTGTTGTTGATGGTTAGGAGGCAGAGAACACGTGCTGGAAGGTGAGAGAAGCGTGGATTGCGAAGTAGAGCCAATCCCTCATCTGTTTTGCGAATCTTGCATTCGAATAAATGATGGATCTAATCAAAGGAGATCAATTGAATTATGAATCTTTAGAATTTAGGTTGTTGATTCACACCTTTGTTATAGACTTCTTAAGAATGAAATTCGGACTTAAATCATCCCGAAATCGGATTAAAATTGGATGATCGAAAGTCAGAATTTTGGACTTGCAAATTGTCTGTGATAGGGGCAGTCGCTCAGGGAGGTCGCTTGACCCAACCGACCGGCCCATGCAATTGGCTGGGTCACAGTAGCTTTGTGAGGTTTGTCTTTGCTCTAGTTTGACTTATGTTTTCTATGTATTCTTGCAACCTTATGTTTAGGTAGGTACCCTTACATGCTATACACTTTTGGTAGGGGAATTAAAACCGGATGACCCGTGATAATGGTGATGTGACTCTGTTTAATTCTACAGCGGTAACCAGTCTGTGCGAAGACTCAGCGGTTCACTATTGATCATGTATTGGTAGAGTTGCATATGTTAGAGTTTGGGTTCATGGACATCCAATGAGTGGCAAGGGAGTTGTGAGGGGTCATGAGAGCATCCGCCCCAAAAATATGTGGACCATAGGGTTAGGGAATGGAGTCCAACGACGGTAGCCAATCCGTGAGGGTTTTCATTTCTAGGTAGAAAAGGATACGTAATTGAGTTGGTTGGTGCCATAGGGGAAGTATCTGGATTTCATGTAGTATGTTACTGTATGACCTTGCATTGGATTAGAAACCCCGACATGTGCCAGTACTCATGCCAATGGTCACGGTAAGAGAGTGTTGACTTAAACCCCAGCCATGGTTGATTGATGAGGACTGAACCACTTTACCCGGGATCCCAATAGAGGTAGCCAGTCCGTGAGGGATCAGAGTGATTAGACCTACCCAGAGGAGGGTTGGTGTTATATCTTAAAGCATGTCTACCATTTAGAGACTTGCATAGTTAGATCTTAGTAGCATTCTCATATTCTTGCATATTATCCATTTCATATGTGCTTATTTGGATATGTTGTCATATGTATAAGAAATGTGTTATCCTTACTGAGTTTGTCAGAAATCATTCCTTTATTTGTATGTTATAATATATTGTACAGATGGTAGTGTGACGGAATCAAGAGAAGTTCCGTGTGACCGGAGCAATTTCTATGAAGAAGATGTGGTACCATCAATGGGAGACGGAGATGTTTTCCACGAAGCCTCTTGCATATGCTTGGAGTGCGCTTACAGCACCCATTGACGGTAGAAGGAGGCAGATTGCCAGGCATTTTGAGAAGTCTTTGGAGAAGAATTGGAGACCCCCCCCCTTTCTTGCTGTTTTAGAAGAGAAGGCTATAGTTTTAGAGAAAGCTACTGGTAATAAACTGATTTAGTTTTTTATTTTGCTTCTGCTGAACTTGATCATTTTTTAAACTTGATTTCTTTGATTTGATTCTTTTCTTTGATTCATTCTTTGGAGTATTTGGACTCCTGTAATCCTTTTGATTAATTATTTGAACTTGCTCTTGCTCTTGATTATTTATTTTTTGTATTTATTATTATTGATGGTAAGACCGTGGATCTTGTGACGAATCGCACCCCCGGGTTGTCGGGCATAACCAAAATCGGCAGGTGGGGTGTGACACTTTTAAAACTTGGAAAAGGACCCACGAGGAGATTAGGGCTTTCGGGGACCAAAATGCACTTTTGTTCAAAGGAGTTATAGGTTGGCAGCTTGCCTTGGTTGCCCTAAGAGACCAACCATCCCTTCTATATATTTGAACTTTGATCTAATTCGAGTCACTTTGTCATTAAGCTGTTGGAGAACATTAGAGGCAACTTAAAGCCCTCTCTCCAAGGCCAAGGAAGATCCCCAAGCATCCGTCAGATTTTTCGCTCGAAGACTCTTCTTCTTCAAGGTTAGCAAACACTCTCATTCCTTCTAGATCTATTCTCTCTTTTGATTTTACCCATTCTTGTGATTATGACTTGTGAGGAAGGTCTTGTGCTACTGTAATGGCCTACTCCTTCATCCTCATAGTCTTAGAGTAAATCCCTATTCACTCTATTCCTTCCGTGAACATCACAGTGTGATTTCGGTAGAAGCCTAGCATGACCTTCATGATTGTATTCTCTTTTGATTTATTTGATTTCTAATCCATGCTAGATCTATTTCTTCTAAGTTATTTTCAGACCTTAATCTATTGTTTTCTAAGTCCTAGAGTGAATCCCCATTCACTCTAGTCTATTTGTGAAATCTACGAGATTGATCCTATTATGTGATCCATTAGGTTTTATTCCGTTGACCATGTTTGATGCCTAAACCATGTTAGATAGTCTTCTAATATTATTTCAGAGTTTTCCTATTAATTACGGAGTGTTTGGAACTCAAACGATGAGTTTCCGATCAAATCTAAGTTTTATTGCCCATACACAGTAGGCTTGGTCAACTACCTTGGTAGCCCCAAGTGACCAAGCCAAGCGACCAAAGGGTACAATTACAACAGGTTGCCTTGTTTTGACCCTGTTTCATCTTCGATCCTTAGGGTTTGTTCCTAATACTTAATCCTTGTATGATTAGGGTTTCTTTGCCAACTTTGAACCTATCCTTCGATCAATTCTTTGGAGTTTTCGAATCGAACATAAGGTAAGGACATTCACTTACAAAATAGCATGATTTAATTTATATTTTGAGAGTAGGTTCTTATTTATTCTTTTTAGGACTTGTTCATGATAGATATGCCTCTGTAATTACAGTATGTTATTCATTATATGATTTGCATATCTGTTATGAATGTGAATGGATCATGATATGATGTTATTTTTTGGAATCATATTGGGATGTGATTGCCTAAGTTGTGAGTGTGGAATGGGGAATGCCCTTTTGGTATTTTTGACTCGGGACATCAATGGAGGTGGTATGGAACACTTTCCTATGGTACCCCTTGACGCTTTCCATGATTACTGGATGACATACCTAGGACTTGAATAGATGTGTTTGGCTAGGAAACCACATCATATCACACCCTATAGGCGTGGGTATTGATGCCGAGTGACCCATGGCAGCAATGGGGATTAAAGGTGCTCAAGACTGGTATCCAATCCGTGAGAGGACATAATCATATTGTGGGGGTCATTCATTGGTAGGGTCGCATTATAATAAACCTAGGCTCATGGGCGCTTAAGACTGGTAGATAACTAGTGACACGACATGAGAGCTTCTCGTTATTATATGTGGATGACCAATAGGGTCAAAAGTCCGTAGTCCAAGTTGGTTGGAGCCATAGAATACGATGACTCTAGGGATAAAGATACTGAAACAGATTGCTAGGGGCATAGAGGGGAAGTATCCAACTCCAAGATTGATATGACTCAGTAAATGGCATGCATTGGGCTAGGTACAACCCTGACATGCGCCAATATTCATACCAATGGTGGAGTGAGAGAGTGGTGACCTAAACCCCAACCATGGTGATTGTAACAACCTCGTATTTCTAACCTGTGATCTATATTGTAGGTCCGAATACCCGAAGGTCCAGCCGAAATAAGTTGTGGAGTATTCAGATTGAAGTCCATGATCCATACCTTGAGCCCATGGACCTGGATTCCACTGATGAAGAACCTGCCTTACTGGGAATTCAAAGAACCTATAGAAACCCTAATGGACTGGGAAAGTGGATCACCATTCGGAGTCCAGGAGTGATTGAAGATGTCCAGAATGAAGGTAAGAACTCCCCCACATGTTGTATAGGGTTAGGTTTGAGTTGGGGATCCACCCCTGGAGCAAAGCACCCAAGTATTGAAAAGTACTATGGGGTGGTTGCTTAAGGCAGACCAATCAATCACCGAAAGCAACTGCCAGGTCTACTTGCTTGATTTTGAACCCTAATTTGCCCTAGTCTTCTATATATAGCCAATCTCGACCTTTTTACTCATTATTATATTTGGGAATACGGTTGAGGACAGTTAGAAGGTAGAGAACACGTGCTGGAAGGTGAGAGAAGCGTGGTTTGCAAAGAAGATCCAATCCTTCGTCAGTTTTGCAAATTAAGTAGAGGTAAGTGATCCCACATTCTCTATTCTCTTTCCTCATCTCTTTGAATGGTGTGAATCCATCCTCTTTGTGGATTTGTAGTGAGTCAATTTTATTGGTTCTATTCCCCATCAATGATCTTGATTAGATCATGTCTGAAAACGAATCCTTGCATCCGAATAAAGGACATATTTGATTGAAGGAGATGATATGAATATTGAATCATTAGAATTCTATGGTTTTAATTCTTTCTTGTGTTGTAGGCTCCTTAAGGACAAAATTCGGATTTTGATCATCCCAAAATCGGATTAAAATTGGGCGATCGCAAGTCAGAATTTCGGACTTAGAAGCAATTTGGAATAGGGGCGATTGCTTGACCAACCAACCGCCCCAAGCGACCGGCTGGGTCATAGTAGCTCTGTGAAGTTGGTTATTGCTTTGATTTGACTCCTGTACTTAATGTAACTTTGTAATCTATATCTTGGTGATCTCTAAGGTATACTGGAACTGTTGTGCGTGAGGTCTAATTACAATTTCATTAGGTTTTACATATTTACATGTAAGGACACACTCTTATTTATATGTGATGATATGCTCTATGTTGAACTGTTTGATTTCTTACATGTATCATTGCTCTTATAACTTGTTGAAGTAGTATCATTCAATGTTTAGTATTTTCATTATTTGGTGATATCGAATGAATGATTATGCTATAATGGTTGGTGATGTGCTATAACTGTGATGGAAGGGTATCCATGTTGGGATATTAGAGGGTTGTGGTATGGAACACTGCCTACTGATGCCCCTAACACTATCATGATTGATGGATGACATACCTAGGGAGTCTAGATTGCATGGCTAGGTACCCATACATGCTACTACCCTTTCGGTAAGGGAAGTAAAGTCGAATGACCCGTGATAATAGTGATGTGACTCTGTTTCATCCTACAGCGGTAACCAGTCCGTGCGGAGATTCAGTGGTGCATTGTTGATCATGCATTGGTAGGGTTGCATATGTTAGGGTTTGGGATCATGTACATCCAAGGAGCGGCCGGGAGTCATGAGGGGTCATGAGAGCATCCGCCCCAACAATATGTGGATAACCATAGGGTTAGGGAATGGAGTCCAACAGCGGTAGCCAATCCGTGAGGGTTCTCATTCCTAAGTAGAGAAGAATACTGAACTGAGTTGGTTGGTGCTATAGAGGAAGTATCTGGACTACATGTAGTATGTCACTGTATGACTTTGCATTGGATTAGAAACCCCGACATGCACCAGCACTCATGCCAATGATCATGGTGAGAGAGTGTGGACCTAAACCCCAACCATGGTTGATTGACGAGGACTAAACCCCTTTCCCGGGATCCCAATAGAGGTAACCAGTCCGTGAGGGATCAGAGTGAATAGACCTACCCAAAGAAGGGCTGGTGTTATATCTTAAAGCATGTCCACCATATAAAGACTTGCAAAGTTAGATTATAGCTGCATCCATATATTTGCATATCATTATTTATACATGTGTTTACCTTGATACATTGTCGATATGTATATAAGATGTGTTTTCCTTACTGAGTTCGTTAGAACTCATTCCTTTCTTTGTATGGTATATTAGACCAGGAGAAGTTCCGTATGACTGGAGCAACTCCTGTGAAGAAGCTGTGGCGGCGTCAGTGGGAGACGGAGATTTATGTCATGAAGCCTCCTGCGGATGCATGTAGTGCTCTTATAGCACCCATTGATGGCAGAAGGAGACAGATAGCTCAACACTTCGAGAAGTAGGTGGAGGAGAGTTGAATGGCTTCCCTTGTTGCTAGATTAGAAGAGAAGACCCTCGTTTAGGAGAGAACTAAATAAATAAAACTGAACTAGTTTGATTTTGCTTCCGATGAACTCAATAAATTTTGAAACTTGGTTATTTTATTTTCTTTATCTTTGATTCTTATCCTTAGAGTATTTGGACTCCTGTAATCTTTTTATTTAATTATTCGAATTTATTCTTGCTTACAAATAGTACTGCTTGCATTTATTATTATTGATGATAAAACTATGGATCCTGTGACGGATCGCACCCATGGGTTGTCAGGTGGGACAGATACTGGCGGGTGGGGTGTGACAGTGAATGTCTGAGACTGATGTCCTGACCCAACTACGGCAGAAAAACCAAAATACGTGCTTAAGAGCCGTGAGGGAGAGTGACTGGACTACCCAAAGGAATATGGTGTTCTATCTTAATGCATGTCCGCCATTAGAGACTAGCATATGTTAGAGTTAGTTGCATTTATGCACATTGTCTTATATCATTTCGCATCATGCTTTGTACTTGAATATTGATTGTAATGGTTATTTGTACTTGAACTACTTGCTGAGTTCTTTTGAGCTCACCCTTTAGGGACAATGTTGGTTAGATGACTAAGCAGGTGAGGAAGAGATCTTGAGCTCCTATGGTGAGGACTCTTCCCTATATGATGCAGCTACTGAAACAGTGGAAGAAGATAGTGGTTTGTGGTACGACCCGAGTACCAATTTGGACTACTTTGATGGCACCCATTAATAATGATAGATACTGTCTTGTTCTCCATTGGGAGCATGAGCTGGATGTAGATCCTCAGATGCAAGCTCACAAGCCCAAGGAGAAGAAGGCGAAGGTCGAAGAAGAAGAAAAAGAACCAATGGAAGACTTAGATTAGTTCTTAGACTTCTTTAGTTTATTCAGTTGTAATACTTTATATTTGATCTACTTTCCGCATTGATTTTAGAGTTATTTCCATTATACTTTATACTCTGATCCTATATTGGTATCATTTTTCTGCACTTTGATTATTGATTTGAGATCCTCATGAGATCTATCCTTGATTGTTTCTTTAATTATATTTATACTATGATTTATCTTTGCTTTTGGATATACTATTGTGCTATGTGGGAGGTTGATTGATGAGAAATAATCTTCGGGGCTGTGGATCACACCTTCGACATTGCAATTAGGGTATCAGCTCGGGGGATGTGACAGTCCATCCTTTAGCGAATATTGGCATTACAATTTCCTAAATTTGGTTTCGGTACATAACTTACCTAATTTTGAAAAGTACGGTTCGATACGGTTGATGGTGTGCAATATTTGTCAACCATAGACCCCCTATTATTTGATCTAATCCTCCACGAAAGGTAAGAAATTTCACATATTTTGACTAATTTAAGGTGAAAAATGGGGTTGCTCCCTCAGCAAAACTGGGATAAAGTTGAGCCAAAAGATCCCGATTCAAGATTTCATGAGGAAGTGGGATTTCTTTAGGATCTACTCCAGCGTCTAGAAATTGGTTGATCATTAAAGATACATGGACTTGGTGTCCCACTCAAGAAAGAGACCCAAGTCCTAGTAACCCTGCTAAGTGGTGATTCAAAATAGATTCTACATCTTGGAACCAAGCCAATTTTGGAGCAGCTTTGTGATAATGGAATCAACCAG
The DNA here is from genome assembly GCF_041222555.1 of Hakea prostrata. NCBI lineage: Eukaryota > Viridiplantae > Streptophyta > Magnoliopsida > Proteales > Proteaceae > Hakea > Hakea prostrata. The sequence goes on from NC_142609.1 coordinate 36,410,826, forward strand.
CAAAAAGCATTAACGCTACAAAGACCAATGCACCAATTGTGGTACAGTAGAGTTGTAATTCACTAGTTATTCCAGATGCTCGCCAAATCTAAAAAAAACCAGAGTTTATTTGTATTCCTCGGAAACCTTCACCCACGTCATCGTTCAATTTTCTAAATTCGGTTTCAGTATATAACTTACCTAATTTTGAAAAGTACGATTCAATACGGTTTACAAGGTTTCGGTACACAATTGACACCCTTACAAGAACCTACGCCAATGTTTGGTTACCACATAGCCTGACACAAATAGACGCCATGCCATGATAACGCGTTAGCCATCCGAACAGTTGATCTCAATATGGTCAATTCGTATTGTTTAATCTTAGTCGTTGATTGGAAATTGTTTGAAATTTGAAATCTCTTCCTCCATTTTCAGGTATAAATGGGGGGGGGGGGGTCTCCACCTTCATTTCACTTTATGAATACTTGAGAGTGCTCAGAGCTTACGTGTTGTCAGCTTTCGGCTTCTTCCCATTCAATCTTCATCCAACTTTTCTGTCTTTCATTTGTATACTCTTTGTTCCTTTCCAATTAGTAAGTCTTCTTCTCGCTCCTTTTCCTTTAGGTTTCCTTTCCATTTGCTTCATTTTCTATTCATGTGGTGTGATAAGGGTAGATCAATTATTAAATCCCAATCCTATTCACAGGAAACAAGACGGAAAATTATGGTATGAAGTCATCAGCGATGGTGATCGTGGTCAAGTAAAGGGCAAGAGTCTTCTACCTTGAGAGGTTACTCCTATGCATGTTGAATCCTCCCTTAAACTCCCTACCTCTGTCTCTATTTCCAACGATGAGGATGGGGAATCCTTCTTGGCTGAGTCATGGGCCCAAATGGATGAGGCTATTCACCTGCCTCAGGGAGACCCAAAGACCTAGGAGCCCACTCCTTCCAATAGCAAACCAAAAACCTCAATCCAAAACTCCAAACTGCCCATGTCCAAATCGCAAGTCCTGGAGAGGGAAAGGGAGAGCTGCGAATATGATTGTGGTGGTACTAGATTAGGCTAGGGCGAAACCTTAATGACCTCCTACATAATTTACAATTTCAATTATTTTGGCACAGAGTTCTATCAGCCCGAACTTTGGGAAGAAGATATTAAGAGAATTAGGGAGAAGTATGACATCCTTGATGCGTGTGTTCTCTTGTGCTCCTTCCTTAGTGAGCTGAACAATCCCTATTCAAGGAATACACTATTTAGGAAGATTCATTCTTAAGTAGTCTCCATCTTCCTCCCATCCACGAGTTCCTTTCCTATGTGTTCCGCCACTACCAAATATTTCCAAGGATGTGGGTCCCCAGTAGTTGGAGAAATGTGATCGGGTTCTGTGGTTTGTGCTACCTTCATAGAATCACCTCGACTCCCTCTTTTCATTCATTTTCATATGATCAAGAAGCCTTCATAGCACACTGGATTTACTTGTCCAAGAGGTTTTCCACTGTCCTCAAGTGGAAGGGTAACTTCATCACCTTAAAAGCCCCTCCTTCCAGTAACAAGGATGGAGGCTAAAGTTCATGTTCTGTTGGCCTCTAGTTTAAACTCTATTCCCCCATGAGTCAGTTATCATCCAGCCTCTAAGTTCAACGAAGCAAATGAATCCATTGAGCTTGCAGAAGAGGGACAAGCTGATGGTCAAAAGAATTACAGGACTTACAATCGACGAGTTTGTGTACAGGTACTCAATGGAGTACCTTAGCATCTTGTGACTGTGGGGTTTTGCCCTAGGTGAGCCTTTTTTCTTTATCCCGTCCATTAATACTTTACTTTCATTTATGGACTCTCTAACTTGACTTCTTCTTTTTTTGTTTAGTGCCAGACAATATTTTTGAAGCTGACCTTCTCAAAAAGAAGAAGGCAACTTCCTCGGGCAAGGGACAAAATCCTTCCACCGCCACTATCGTTATTCAGAGGTCCAGAGAGAAGGTGGTTCCTCACCAAGCTCTTGAGCCTCGGACCAAGGTCTAGGGGAAGAGGCTGGTTGATGATGTCCCAAATGAAGAATCCTCCAAGGAATGAGTGTCTCATAGCAGAGGTACAAAATCCATACAAAACACTGAATGACACTGTTGGCATCTAATCATCACTTTGCACACTATAGAAGATCATTCATTCTTACCTAGAACAACGATCAATTTCCTCTTCATAAACTTTTGTACCTATGTCTAGGGTAGTTAGAGAACTTTAATGAGCATTAGAGTTCAGTTAGTGAAATCATCCCTAAGCTAGGCACATAACAATAAATACCATATCATACATATATGATTATCATAGTAGTTCAGTTCATAGAAGACCTGCTATACTATAGAATTTAAGGCATTTCTAACTTTAAAGTTTTCTTTCCATGTTCCTTATTCTTTCTGTCACATCCACCTAACTAGTACCCTAACTACGATACTCGAATGTGTGATCCACAGTCCCATGGACAAGTTTAGGATGATCATATACCCACATTGCACAATAACATAATCAAGAGCAAAGAACAATCATTGTATAACTATATTAAGAAACAAATCAAAGAAAGATCTCAGAATAAATCTCAAAGAATATCAGAGTGGGGAATAAAATGATATCAATAAAAAAATAAATAAATATAGAGTATAGTGGAAAATAACTCTATAGATATAGCAGAAGTTCAGTCAAAACTCTAAAGTATTACAACTGAAATAAACTAAGATAGGTCAAAACTCTAAAGTATTACAATTGAAATAAACTAAGTTAGGTCAAAACTCTAAAGTATTATAGCCAAAATAAACTAAGGAAAAGAATACAACTATTCTAATTCTTCTATAGGTTCTTCATCTTCTTCTTCTTCACCTTGGGCTTATGCGCTTACATCTTCGGATCGACATCTAATTCACAATCCCAATGACAAATAAGACAGTGCCTACTGCTATCAATGTATAGGAGCCATTAAAGTGGTGCAGACCAGTGTACAGGTCTTACCATTGGTCACCAGTTTCTCCTACTAAGTTTGCAACTAAATCACACAAGGAAGGGTCCTCTGCACTGGGGCATGGGATCTCTTCAGAACCTGCAAAATCATTTATAAACATATCCCCCAAAGGATGAGCTCAACAAAACTCAACAAGTAGTTCAATCACAATAAACAACTACAAACAGTTCAGAACAAGCATGATGCAAATGATATGAAACAATGATGCAATCATGCTTCTAACTCTATATATGCTAGTCTCTAATGGCAAACATGCATTAAGATAGAACACCATACTCCTCTGATAGTCTCAGTCATTCCTCCCTCAAGCATCTCAGTATCTTGGGTTCTCCAAGGAAATTGGGTCAAGGCATCCATCTCAAACATTCCATGGCTGGGGTTTAGGTCACCACTCTCTCACTCTACCATTGGTATGAGTATTGGCGCATGTTAGGGTTATACCTAGCCCAATGTATAGTCCTCTACTGAGTCACATCAACTCGGAGTCGAATACCTCCCATCCATGCATTAGATAGTCCGCTCTAGTATGATAGCCTCCCTTCCGTGCCTAGGCAGTCCTTTCCAGTACCTCCCTCCCGAGAGTCATCATATCTTATGTCTTTAACCAACTCGGACGATGGACTTTTAACCCTATTGGTCATTCACATATAATAAAAAGACAGTTCTCATGTCCTCTCAAGGGTTGATTACCGGTCTTGAGCTCCCATGATGTCACATCCTCCCAGCCGGTACCCTATCTGGCATACCCGAAAGTGTGATCCACAGCCCGAAGATCAGGTATCGAGTAATCAACCTCCCACATAAACAATAACATAATCATGAACAATAACAATAAAAGTGCGGAAGATAAACCATAGATCCAAATAAGGAAAGAATGAATCATATATAAACCAGAGTACTAGATATAATCAGAGTGTCTAAAACAGATAAGTAAAGTGAGGTGAAATCCCACTCTACAACCAGCGGAAAAGTAGTTCTAAAAGAGAATAAGCAAGACAAAATCTAATCCCAGTAGCAAGTACAATGGGTAACTAAATTGTTCTCCACTTTATAGACAACATCCCTATAAGTATAAATCTCATAAACGGCACAAGGGCGCTTCCACTCAATGGTCGGACTAAGCATCGTACGGAGCATAACCACTCGCGGGATCTTCAGTGTAATTGTTGTAACCGCAATCACCTTCCTGGAGATATGCCTCTTCGCCTTGCGCTTCTTCATAGGGACCGTCATAATATTCAGTACCTGCAGAATAGTCTAACAAACATTGTACAATAAAGGAATGAGTTTCAAAGAAACTCAGTAAGGCAGTTAAATCCATAATAACATAAATGGCAGGATTTCAGAACAAACATGAATGCAATATGGTATGAGACAAGCAATGAATGAATGAATCTAACTCTACATATGCTGGTCTCTATTGGCAGACATGCTTTAAGTCATAGCACCGTACTTCTTTAGGAAGGTCTCAATCACTCATCATCAGTTGGTAATGGGTCCGGCATCCCTCGGGACATTCCATGGTTGGGGGTATAGGTCACCACTCTCTCACATCACCATTGGTCTAAGTACCGGCGCATGTCAGGGTAAAGCCTAGCCAAATGCAAGTCTTCTACTTAGTTACATCAAGTCGGATCCGGATACGTCCATTCCTCGTCCCCGACGATCCTTTCCGGTATCCTTCACACTAGAGTCCTCATAGTCCCTGACTACGGACTCATCAACCCTATTGGTCATCCACATATGGTAAACGGGAAGCTCTCACGTCCTCTCACGGGTTGGTTACCGGTCTTGAGCACCCGTGAGCCCAAGTCTAACCATATGCAACCCTACCAATAAATGGCCCCCACAATGTGATTCCTGTCCTCTCACGGGTTGGTTACCGGTCTTGAGCGCCCATGAATCCCCATTGCTACCACGGGTCGTTCGGTCTCAATACCCCTCCGATTAGGGTCTGACATAACGGGACATCCTAGCCAAACACTACTAGACAGTCCTAAATATGTCATCCAACAGTTTAGGAAGGTGTCCAGAGGGCATCTCCGGAAACATCCCATAATATTCCCGTAGTAGTCCAAGGACAGAAGTGTCAAAAGGACACCTCTCCTTTCCAAACCATACTTAAGCATACACATGCATCAAATCATATCATCACATATATGGTAACTTCATATATGGAAAGAAATCAATAATTACAATCACTTTGTATATACTTGGTAAGTAAATCATACATGAGTCAATTCAATATGAATAAGTAATGCTACTGATATCAAGATAGTACCACAATAGTATAACATTGTAAGAATCTAATTAAAGAAATAACTTAATCAAGATTCAAATATAGAAACTAAGATATGCAATTTATGTTGTTAAAGAAGTAACCATCCTTACCTTTTATAACTCGCAAAGGAATCCTAAGAAATCAAGTAAGATCTTGGCAAACTTGAGAAGAAGGTCCTAAACAAGTGTATACAACATATTAGGAAAGATCCCTAACAAAAAAGATACCAAAACATCCAACACAGACCAATTCTGGAGTTGCTGTACTCATTGGTCGAGTGGATTGGTCGACTGGTCCAGTCGACCAATCAGTCGACCAATGCAGACAGTAGCCTAAAAAAACAGAGTTTTAAGATATAAAATCCGAATTTGGTGGTTCAAAAGGGTACTAATCAAGGGGTAAACTACATCAGTAGTATCCTAACATAAAGGGGACCTCAAAACACTAATCCAATCAAGCCATCAAGATCCAAATTAGGAAACAAAAAGTTACCATAATTAGATCAACCATGGATCTTGAAGAATTCAAGATAGAAATCAAAGACAAGAACAATAGGAGAATGGATCATTGCTTCAGGTAAAGGTATCATGAAAAGCATACTTAGATCTTCAAGAAAATAGGCTTAAAAGCATAAATCTAAATAAGGAAACAAAACCTACCATATATGTAACTATCATGATTCATGAAGAAAACATGGTATGGTAGAAGAGGAACAACTAGAGATTGATAGATCATGGATCATGAAAAGAAAACACAGCAATTGACTACTAACATGATCAATGTAGAAGATCCAAGGAGATCAGAATTCAAATCAGAAGTTAAACAAAGACTAGATCATGGTTTGATCATGATTCCTTCAAAAGCTTGCAATGATCATGGTTAAGATCATTGTTTTAGCCATTAATCCTTAGGATGATCATGAGAGACAAGTCCGGAGATGTTTGCAACAGAGAATGCAGCATCTCCTCTACTGTCTCAACTCAAAAAGGAAAGAAAAACAAAGATGGAGGAGAAGAAGAGAGTGTAGACATACCTTTGATGCAAAAGGAAGAGTTTTGACGAAGATCCGTCAAGAAAATCACCAAGGATGCAAGGGAGATGACTTGCAGAGGTCTTTGGTTCGTTCCAAAGAGTTTGGAGGCAGCAAATACGAAGTGGACTCGAGATTGGACTTAAATAGAGCAAGCAAAACCTAATTGCCAAAGACAACACTCATTGGTCGAGTGGATTGGTCGACTGGTCCAGTCGACCAATCAATCGACCAATGCAGACAGCAATTCCAAAACAGGGAATTGAAGACCCAGATCAAATCCAATCTTAAAGGGGTTTTGCACACATAACAAGTGACTTACCTAATAGGTAGAAATGCCTTTAAACCATGATAGAGAGCACTCCAAGTCCATCAACTAATCCGATCTTCATCAAGATTCAGTTTCCATAAATAGAACTTCATCATCAACTCTCATGGATTCAAAGCCAGACACCAAGTCCTCCACTGGGATGGCCCAAAGCTGACTTCTTACTTTACTTCGGGTCACTGGACCTACAAATAACAAGGTTTCCGGGTCAAGGTTAGGGCTGGGTTTTACACATGAGCCCAGGCTTATTATGTGCAACCCTACCAATGAATGGCCCCCACAATGTGATTGTGCCCTCTCACGGGTTGGTTACTAGTCTTGAGTGCCCACAATTCCCGATGCTACCACGAGTTACTTGGCTTCAATACCCTTGCCGGTGGAGTTAGATATGACCGGGTTTCCTAGCCAAACTCATCTAGACAAATCCTAGGTATGACATCCAGTAGTTGCAGAAGCGGCAAAGGGCACCATAGGAATGTGTCTTATACCATGTCCACTGGTGTCCAATGACAGATACGCCAAAAGAGCATTCCCCAATCCACAACCACACTTAGGCAATCACATCACATCATGATTTTATAAATATCAAAATAAAGTCCAACTCACAATCAAATCACTTCTCATTCATACAAGTATGCAATTTACATAATGGAAAATATTCTAGAATTTCATAATTATAACATTATAGAAAAAAGTAATATTCTAGTAGCTAACACTTGCATACGAGTTCTAACATATCAAAGCATGTAATCATGTTAATTCTGAGTGAACATACTCACCTTATATTCGATTCGTAATCTTCAAAGAAAGAGGTCAGACGGTAAGTCCAAAATCACCAAAATAACCCTGAACAAACAAGTATAGAACATAAAGATCAAACCCTAATGATCGGAGACGAAACGGAGACAAAACAAAGCAAAGTTGCTGTCACATACTCCTTTGGTCGCTTGGGGTGACCAAGACAGTCGACCAAGCCTGCTGTGTACAGACAACAAACTCCAATTTTTGTCGGGAACTCTTCGTTCGAGTTTAGAACACTCTGAAATTAAAAGAAGATTTCAAAAATAGTACAATAAGACTATCTAGCATGATCTAAGCATCTAACATAGTCGTTGGAATAGAAATCTATCGGATCACATAATAGGCTTAATCCAAAATCAATCTGAGATTTCACCAGATAGATTAGAATGAATGGGGATTCATGCTAGAGATAAGAAAGTAGTAGATCATGGTTGAAAATTCACCTAAGAATAGATCTATCATAGGTTAAGGATAAAAAAACAAAAGTAGAATTAAGATCATGAAGATTATACTAGGTTTAATACCAAAATCATACCATGTTGTCCACGGAAAGAATAGAGTGAATGGGAATTCACTCTAAGACTATGAGGATTAGAGATTAGGTCATTACAGTAGTATAAGACCCCTCCTCACAATTACAACAATGGGTTAAAACATTATAGAGAGTAGATCTAGAATAGATGTGAATACTAACTTTGTAGAAGAAGATTCAATGGAGGAATCTCTCATGAATGCTTGGAATCAACTTTGGGCTTGAGGAGGAAGCTCTAGGGTTCTTCTCATGTTCTCCAATAGCTAAGAGGCAAAATGATACGAATTAGATCAAAGTTTGAATATGTAGGGCTCCAAAAACCTAATTTCCCAAAAAGTGATAATTCTGCCCTACACTAGCTTTGGTCGCTTGGCTTGGTCACCTGGGGCGACTAAGCTAGGAAATCGACCAAGGCAATGCCTTTAGGTCAATTGCTGAATTTTGGTCTCTGAAAGCCATATTCTCCACTTGGGTCATCTTCCAACTTAAGAAAGGGTCTTACCTGATTGTGTAGGACATTCTAAAGGTGTCAACACTGTACTCAAAGTCCATCTCCCAAGTCCATCTTCATCCAAGCTACATCTATCAAAGTCATTTAGGCCGCGTTTGGTTCCGCGATTCTGTGGAATTAGGTTCTATAGAATCATCTTTGTTATAAAAAAAACTATTTGGTTCTCCTGATTCTGATAACTGAATCTGTCTGAAAAACCATTTGGTTACCCTGATTCTGAAAGTGAATCTGTCTAAAAAACTGTTTGGTAACCTTGATTCTGAAAGTGAATCTGTCTGAAAAACTGTTTGGTTACCCGATTTTGGGAGTGGATTCAGCCTTTTAAACAAACCACCACCAACAACAACTTGACGTATTGGGTTCAAAAAAAATAACATTCTAGAAAATCTTGTACAAAAATAAATAGACATTTCGCATCTGCCTCCCCTTGAGGTATCCAAGCAATGAATGTGATTTTTCTTGTCATGTAAAAAAAAAAAAAAAAAAAAAAACAAACAAACAAACAAACAAACAAACAATGCCAAGTATGTATAGCCATCTAACATAAGTCCTTTGTCACCTTCAATTACAGGTAAACATTTTAACAATTTGGCTCACATTAAGACATTTAATATAAAAAGCTTACAATCAATTCTGAAATGTGGGTACAACACTGAGGGCTAATAAACATGTACGGTTGACCAATTTTGCAACTGGAGCACTAATAACCCATTTGATATCCAGAAGCTCTTGATACTGAATAACCCTTAATTATGTCATTTTATGGTAAGCACAAATTTATATTATCCTTCTCAGTACTATACAGACTAGATCATATTTTTCTTCAGGATTTCTTCACTTTCATCAACTCTTCACTACTGTGATTATGTAACTTCTTATGGAATCGCCTAATGAAAGCTTCTGCCAATTCATTGACATCATCTCCTCTCAGAGCTTCTACCTCAACTGATGGTTTCTACACAGGATCCTCACCCTCGATATGGAGATAGTGGTGGCGGTTTTTGGTACCATGCGTGTAACATGCAAATAGTGGTGGTTTTTTAATCCGCCACTAACTATACGATATTACCGACGGATAATACCGCCACTAATAGTCTTTTGTACAGGTGATTGGGGGGATTAATTTAGCTTATTTAGTGGCGGTAAACAGGAAACCACCATTAATTGTATGATATTTAGTGGCGGTTATTTAGTCTTCTTCTTCTTTCTTTTCTTTTCTTTTCTTTTTCTTTTCTTTTCTTTCTTTCTTTCTTTCTCTTTTCCTTTTCCTTTTCTTTCTTTCTTTCTTTCTTTCTTTTTCTTTTTTTCTTTTCTTTTTTTTTTTTTTTTTTTTTTTTTTTTCCTATATGCAATTATTACATTAAAGACATTACAAATACATGAATACAAAGAAAATTCAAAAAAACTAGAAGTATCCATCCAAAGAACAAAATTTAAGAAAAATAATAGCAAATATTTATTAATCAAGTCAACTGTGTACAAATATACAAAAATTACATGTAACACTCAACTTGTTTTCAAATAAAGGGTGACTACAATCAATAAAGATTCTCAAGAAGAAGCCATTGTGGATGATAATCGGATCAAAATTTTGGAAACTGAAAATAGTGTCAATCAACAGAACTCTCTTCTTTCTCTTTTCTCTTCTCTTCAGATTGATTTCTATGGCAAACCCAAATTAGAAAGTAGTTCTAGTCTCGATTGAACCAACAAAAGCCCCAAGTAGAATTCAATCAATAGTTCAGTAGGGAGTAATCAGACAGCTTAAATCTAAGAACTCAACTCACTCAGAGAGATTTTTAAGTAGCAGGATTTGGAGAACTCAACCAAAGTAGTCTGGTTTGATACACTCATGAACCTGAACAATTTAGGCTCCAAGTGCTTTCTAGTTCAGGTGGTTCATTATACAAGGTGTGAAAGAAAGTCTGCCATAGGCTTGCTTGAATCTCCTTATCATCCACTTGAGCAATGAATCAGCAAATCTCCACCCACGTGAGGCTCCTAGTTGTCATAACAAGAGACACCCTACAATGGAATAGAAAAGAAGAATTTGTCCTATAAGTCAGTACTTAGACCTAGAACTGCCAGAAACTGTGTTTAACAGAAAAAAATTCTTACCATCAAAACTCCACAAAGAGCCAATGAACAGGTGCATAATGTATCATAAGCATGAAGGGCTATGATTGTAAACCCTGTTATACATGGATTGAGAGTAATGCATCCACTACAATAGGCAAAGTAAAAGAAGGGCAATGCAGCAATAGAAAAGCAGTAACCAAAAAGGGAACATATACAATAACCTGGAAATTCAAAGTTAACAACAAAATTAATAGAGTGTAACCTTTCACATGATCAGTCCATATAAGATAGCCAGGGCTATGGACTGTCCTGGAGGAATGCAGTCACATAATAAGGAACTGATCCCTTTTAAATAAACAAAAAGTAAACACAAAAAGTCCTCTCAAAAAAACAGATGAATTCAAGAGTATTAATTGATGAATTCTGTTAAACAATGTGTCACTAAGCTACCATCCAAAACCAGTTCTCCCTCTCCCTCCCTTCCCATTCCCTCCCACTAAGCTACCATCAATAAGAGGTATTCAAGTTACAGGATTTAGTATAAGTAAATAAAAATCTAAAGTTATAAATAAATGCAGTTCTATTTGCAACTTATGAACTGAGTAGTCCTGTAAGTTGAAATTTAATGGCTGACATTCAAAAATATAAAGGAAGTACAGAGAAAGAGAATTAAGAGGTATTCAACAACAAGAAAAAGTGAAAAACATGAAGTCAAAATGATTACTAGATCTTTTTACATGCAGCTCAATGACATAAGGGTACATACATAAACCTACCTATTGCTCACAAACCTCCACTTCTCAATGTCCAATGCATCCATACCAACATAAAGAAAGATAAATATCTCAGCAATAAATGACAACGTTGCAAAAGCATGCCTGCAAAAATAGTAAACACAACCCATATGTAAGAATAACTAGTTTAAATCATCAGTAAGGCAAAACAAAATTACAAGTACATTCAACATACTTTGGGGTGACTCTTGAACTCTCTGTCACATTATGCCAGGTATAATGGGACATGACAATCCCACAGAAGAATACAGTAAGAATACAACTCAAGTGGAACAGCTGCAATAAAAATTTGCCATAGGGCTGTGTTGGTACTGAATTTTTGGAAAATAATCCAGAGCAGAAGCATTCAATTAGGCTCACACAACATAAGAGAGAATATTTTACCTCAGCCAACATATAGGAAAGGTAGGCCATGAGTATCGTAAGTGCAACTTCATGATCAGTAGAGTGCCTAGAAGTCACAAGAACAAAAGCTATTAGAGTATTGATAGAAATTAAATTGCAAATGACTTGCATGGCATACCATTATAATTTTTTATTCACATGCTAGACAATAAAGACATGACACTGATGAGCTGCAACAAACTAGTTGTCATTGAGAAAAGTATGAGTAAGCTATAGAAAGCAACGCTGGGTGGGAACCAATAGGCTGCATAAGAAGCTACCAGTTGGGATCCTGAAGACCCAAACCACCACCCCCTCCCTACCCACCCCTCTTCCCCAACAACAACCACCACCACCCAAAAAAAAAAAAACTGTGAAACAGTACACAGCACTGATATGAAAGTGCACTCCTGTATGTGCATCATTACAAGGTTGACAAACATTCCACCTTAAATCTTTTCTAAAACTTATTCCCCCACTCCCATTTAAAAGGTAAAGCTAAATACAGATAGACCATAAGTATTGCAGATGAAAGCTGACAGTAAACACAGGAATAGAATGTTCAACCAAAGAAAAAGAATAGAAGAATGGCAAGAAATATTAAAGAAAAAAAATTTAAACAGGCCAATTGCATACCTTCCAGTAACACATTTGATGAACCTTCAAGTGCTTGATGCCATTGGATAAACTATTCTCTCAAGGTAGAAAAAGTATATAGAGAGAAAGAGAAGAACAAACCCAGATGGCTAGTCATCCTCATGAAAACCCAGAAATTGTTTAAAGTACTGAACCATATTATAGATTGTCCAAAGTACTCAAGCATCATATTGTAAATAAAAACATCTAACAAATCAAATCATGACCCATGATTAGTTAGTACTAGAGAATGATCTGTAGTAACCTGCATACATTGTATTCAAGTGAAGGGAGGGGGAAGAAACAGAAATTGTGCATATACATAGTAACTAGAGCTAGACAGCTCTTAAAACTCAATTCGGGCCTCAATGAATTAACATAACCAACAATAGCAAAACAAACCAGTAAGAAAAGTACCAATTGTTCCAAACTCAAAGAAGCACCAAATGTAAATAGCAATTGTTCATAAAAAATCATAACCATCTTGTAAATTGTCCCTAGGTGCTTGTGACCCGTCAAAAGATTCTTCACACAGCCAACTGTCCAACTGAAGCGTTAAAGAGGATACCTGAAATCAATAAAATATCACAAATAACGAATATGATTCAACTGAATGTACTGACAAATGCATGAAAAACAGTAAACACATATCTTAACCTCATCAAGTATATCTATCCAAGTAAAACTTGATAACAGTTGCTCTATCCTCCTCTTTCTCACTTAGTAGTGCATTTCCCAGCTGGCTATTTTTTGCAAATATATCTTTTGCAAGCAGGCGGATCTCCAAGTCAAGTTCTGGTATTGCATTAATTGCATCACAAACAAGTTCTTCTTTATCCTTTTTTCCCTCTCTTTCCTCTCTTTCCTTTCCCACACTTTTGGCCAACTCTCTCAAAGCACCTGATATCTCTTTCAACGGACTCACAACTTTATCAGCTCCTTTCTTCTTCTTCTTAGGCTGTCCAGAGACATCATTAGCCCGTGGTCTACCTCGAGATCGACTGGCACCCCCCTCTTGCTCCATTTGGTTGCATGGTATTTCAGCTGCATTGGCATCAAGGTCAAAACCCAAATTGTCTATCCTAATCCCATGCAATGGGGTGTCTTGGTCATGTGGTTTGAATGGTGAGTCATTCATAAGATCTGCAGCAGTTGCAGCCTCATGACCAGTTGCAATCTCGTTGCCTAATGCTACAGCAACATCTAGGTGAATTTGACGCACAAAATGCTCTTTCCAATACTTCTGCTCCTTTTTCTACAATTTTAAATTAAAAATTACAGCTTAGAAGCTACCATATAGCATTGTGAATTGAAAAATGATAGTTTATGAATATAAACTGTTACCTTGATATCAGTCCAAAAGTGAGGACCAGCATCGAATCTCATTTCACTATTGTTCCAACCAAGACCACTTTGCTTCTATAAATCTGAAAGTGCACGGAGCCTAGTTTTCCAGATACGAAAATGATTACAGCATTGATCACAATCATAATGTTTGCCATACATTTGATGTATCTTTCTACTTATCTCCATCCAATTTTCTCTCTTGAGTCCATTGTCTCCACCTCTACCACTTCTATGGATTTGTAAGAACTCCTCCAAGAGTGTGAGGGAGATGTCTGTTGGCCACGATGCTATGTCTTTGTCTCGTGATTGTGACGCATTTACAGGCTCCATCTGGTACAAATATAATTGAGTGACAAAGTACATGTAATATGCAGTTATGATGCAATGCTACCACAAAAAATCCACACCATAATTTCATAATGTATGACAAAAAGATTACCACATAATTAAGATAAAAACAAAATGCTTTAGTATATCTGACAACAAAAGACTTATTAATTTAACAAAATACATCCATTTATACAATACAAATCAATAACCATGCCTAGCAACTATAAATAGTATTACAGAATACACAATAAATTGTCCTATTTGTAATAGTTTAACCATGGCCATATCTTGAACTAAAATTTTCAGATGTTGCACATTCTTCTTTTGAGACTTCAACACATCTTTCATGTCCACATCTTGTTGTATCTGCATACCACTGGATGTCTCTGAGGGTGTGTGATGTTCTCCAATTGGCTCACACCAACGGAAGAAAGAGCATCCATTTGGAAAGTCTTCACACCCTTGGTACAACCTATCAGGATGCCTGGATGACATTGAAATTTTGACGGCTGCAAGTTTCCCACAATTGCACCTCCTGTTCTTATACTTCAAGTAAGAAGTTGTCACATCATTTACACTAGACGTTGACATCCTGAAACAGATGATGTACTTAATACCAAAATGATGGTCATAGTATATCCACACAATTAAAATAGGGTTGCAATTCTAACAGTAGAATTAAACATATTGTGACAATTATACTACAAAGTTAACCGAAAATTAAAGCAAATCGAAGTACATTTCAAACTCAAAAACATACATTTAAATTAATGTACTTCATTTTAAACAGTAAATGTTAAAACTTAATTGTCTGGTTCTGACTCATTGTCACTCTCCGATTCTATGTCTTCATCATCATAAACTTCGGTTGTGTATGCATGCCACATTTGTTCTGCCAGTCCATTTCAAAATGCTTCTGCACCCAGATGGATGTCATTGTGGTCTTCATTTTCATCAGACCCACTATCATACTCATCTTCAACAATGTGAGGTGCAGAAGAGGAACCTGTTGTGGTCCCTAACCCTTGCGTCCCCTCCCCAGCAAGCCATTCCTCCTCTTCTTCAAGAGTGTTGTGGTTCAAAATGTGGTTGTGAAGCAATACACAAGCTATGACAATCTTTACTTGAGTTCTGTATGGAAACTCTGCTCGAGTTGCCAATATCTTAAAATGTTGCTTCAACCAACCAAAAGCACCTTCTATGACATGGCGCAACCTCGCGTGCCTCAAGTTAAACAACTTCTTTGCATTTTTGGGTCTTTGATTTCCCCTCTTCCATTCCTTGAGATGGTACCTAACATTCCGTTATGGTGTCAAAAAACCTCTCTGATTGGCAAAACCAGCATCCGCAAGATAGTATTTACCAGGTGGAACAACTAATTTTCCATCTCAATCTTTATGAATAGCATTATCCAAAATGCAAGAGTCAGATGCAAACCCTTCCCAACCAGCAAGTACATATGTAAATTTTTTGTCATGGTCGCATGCAACTAAAATGTTTTGTGTAATTTGACCCTTTCTATCACGGAACTTCTTATGTTGTTCATCCAAGACCCACACTGGTATATGAGACCCATCAATCGCTCCAACACAATCTTTAAAGAATGGGTAGAAGCTTTTATGGTTCTCAGCTATCTTCGGATGTGTGGTGAGACTAGGGGGTTTTAGAAGTAATGGGTGCAGTTTCATCATTGCGTTTAACACTTTATTAAAGTGTCGACTAATTGTCTCACTAGAATGCCCAAAATTGTGCTTCAGATTTGAATTTTTAATGTGATGTGCAACACAATGCAAGAACATCGTCACTTGTTCTTCAACTAGTACCAATTTGTTGTCTTGTAAGAGCCCCCTTGTACGCAACAAATGAATCAAGCTATGAACTGATTTCTTGTTCATTCTTGTTAGCTCACCACACGTACGCTCGGTGCCACCTATCATACGTTGGGTCTCAAGAAACCATGTTGACCATCTAGTCTATATGGTTCCCTCCTAAGGTATCTTCTTATATACTGGTCCATTATGATGACAACCACAGTGGCCACCATAATAATTATCAACTCAGTGCGGTTGAGGAAGACACAATCTCTTGGGTAAGCCATTTTTGAGCAAGGTGAGTATCGGACTTGGGCCTGAAATGTAATTAGAGGGAAAATATATATAGATTAAAATTGGAAATAGACTAAAATTGGATACACAACTGAAATGAAAGCTATGAATTGTCAAAAATATAGAAGCAAGGAAAGGAAATTAGGAGTAATGGACAACAGGGACAATCATTATCAAAGTTGGAACTGATATAGGTGCCTAGTCCTTGCTGGTTGAACTAATTATGCATGAATTTATATAGATTCTTGACCGCATCACTTACATTTAGTTGTGTCATGTCGAAGGATGACTTTTTTTTTTTTTGGTAGGAAACAACACTAAAAAGAAGGACGAGAAGAACACACGGGCCCAGAAGACAACACCTCCTGGACCCATGGACTGGAAATGGGTCACTCCACTTTACTCGACACAGTGAGGGCCCTCCGAGCTAAGGAGTGGGCAAGCCCATTAAACTCCCTAGAAATACAGACAAACTGACAAGAAAAGAAGTCGTTCTTAAGCCACAAGATATCCTCCACCATGGCTGCAATCTGAGGACCTCCTCCTGGCTCCTGACTATTGAGCAACAAAATCAGGCCTTCACAATCCGACTCAATCCGTATCTCTGACCATCCTAGGTCCTTTGCCACTAACAATGCTTCTCTTACAGCTTTAGTTTCCCCTTGAAGCGAAGAGGATAAGAAGGATGGGATAGAGAATAGATTAGTAACCTCATTATGTTCATTCCTACAGGCAATTCCCAACCCTCCTGCAAGAGTCTCCTCCTGAAAAGCTGCATCACACTGGATTATGCATCCACACCAAGGTTCCTGCACGTGAAGAAGATCTAAGTTAGAAGGTCCCGATGTACCTCCATCACCACCTTTAGCTCCTTGTAACAACCAGAACTCCTCAAATGCAGCCTGGGCTCTTCTTATCACTTCTTCCGGGCTCCAGACAATTTTTTTGAAAGCTAACTCGTTTCTGGCAATCCAAAGATACCAACATATAAATGCACATCTACTCAGGACCTCTTTGCTTTGCAGCTTATTCATAAAGCCAATTGCATCCCACTTCTCCAACCACACATGAAAGCCAGGGGTTTCTTCAATTGGTGCAATGAAGTTAAGTTGACTACCAAACCACACCAACTTTGCAAACCCGCAACCCAACAAAATATAGTCAATGGACTCCGTCATACAACCACACCGTCCACAACTATAGTCTGTTTTGATTTGCCTCGGACTTCAAATTTTCTCCAGTGGCCAGAGCTTGTGCACAACACCTCCACAAAAATGTTTTGATTTTAGGCATTGTCTTGCAGTTCCAAATAAGTTTCCACACCTTCGGCTGAACATTGTCCCATTTATGGATTCTAGAGGAAGAAGCAGCTGACCTGTACTCTCTATCCCTGTGGTTAATGAGAAGATGATAAGCAGACTTAGTTGAAAACCTTCCAATACTATTTGCACCCCATACTAATTTATCAGGTCGAGAGAAAGCACTGATTTTCACAGCCTTGATAGCTTTCCTGTCCTCCATATTGAACCACTGCTCTAACAACTCATCTCTCCAAGTTCTAGTGATGGGGTCAATGAGATCAGCCACCTTTTGTATTGGGCAGTTGCTAGGTTTCTCTGTTGCCACTTTGAAGTTCTCCTTTGAATTCACCCACCTGCTATTCCACACCTCCACATTCTCACCAGAGCCAATATCCCATATCAACCCCTCTTTAAGAACATCTCGGCCCACAATAGCACTCCTCCAAGCCCATGATGGCCTATTTCCCACTAGAGCATGAAGAAAGTCAGTTTTTGGAAAATAAATAGCCTTAATGAACCTAGCCCACAGTGAATTTGGGTTCTCAAACAACCTCCACGCCACCTTAGCAAGCAATGCCCTATTTTGAAGGATTGGATCACGAAAACCGAGTCCTCCATTCTCTTTGGATCTACATAGTCTTGACCATGAAACCCAGTGTATTTTGCTCTCATTCTCTGATTGCCCCCAATAAAATTTAGTGATTCCTTTCCTGATATCATCATGTGTTGCCTTTGGAAGGATAAAATGTGAAGCCGTATAATTTGCCATTGAAGAAGCAACAGACTTAATTAGCACCTCCTTGCCTGCATGAGAGAGCAGTTTACTCTTCCAGCCACTAAGCTTCTTCCCAACTCTTTCCCCTACTTCTCTGAAGACCTCAGTCTTGGAAACACCGATCTCAGTAGGAAGACCAAGATACTTGGAAGGGCAGGAGCTACAAGGGATGTTTAAGAGTTTCGAGAACCACCTTTTAAATCTTTGATGTGTGTTAGGGCTAAAGCTGAGGGTGGATTTCTTCAGATTTATTTCCTGTCCACTTGCCTTACAATAATTGTCAAGACAATGCTTTAAACTTGTCACCTCCTCTAGCTTTAACTCAGAGAACAAAAGGCAATCATCTGCAAAGAGAAGGTGAGATATCCTCGGAGCTCTACTTCGACACTTGATGCCTCTAATAAGGCTATTGTTCTCTGCTTCTTCAATAGTTGCACTTAGCACTTGTGAGCACATTATAAATAGAAAAGGGGAAAGAGGGTCACCCTGGCGGATGCCCCTTGAAGGGGAGAAAGACCCCTTCTCCACGCCATTAAGGAGCATAGTGTATGATACTGAGGAAACTGATTCCATTATCATTTGCACCCATTTGTTACAGAACCCCATTTTTTCCAAGGTGGCCTTAATGAATCGCCACTCCATTCGGTCATAAGCTTTTTTCATGTATAGTTTGATCGCCACAAGTTTTTTTTTTCCTTTTTTTTGGCCTTTGATATAATGAAACATTTCATGTGCTATAAAAACATTATCCGAAATAATTCTATCTGGAACAAAAGCAGATTGGGATTGTGAAATGATACCTCCAAGAAGAGCTTTCATCCTCTCTACTAAGATTTTGCTAATGACTTTCGCCACCATGCCGCATAAGCTAATAGGCCTGTAGTGTTCTGCTAACTCCGTAGCTGCACTCTTGGGGATCAAACAGATGTAGGTTCGGTTGAGGTTTGTATCCATCTTCCCATTCACAAAGAACTCCCTAACAGCTGCAAACACTTCCACTTTAGTAGTCTCCCAACACTTCTGAAAGAAAATAGGAGGAAAACCTTCAGGCCCGGAGGCCTTAAGTGGGCCCAAACTATTTACAGCCTTGTGCACTTCTTCCATAGATGGTATTTCACAAAGATCTTTGTTGATATCATCAGATATGCTATTTTTTACACACTGCATGGCCTGCATGAGGGCATTGTCATCAACCCCTTGAGTTTGCACCACTTGACTGAAATGATTCAACAAAAATTTTCCCACTTCTTCCTCCTCCTTCACCCACTCGCCTTCCTCATTTTTCACCTGAGTAATTCTGTTATAGTGTCTACGTTGGATGGTTGAGGTGTGAAAGAAACTTGAATTTCGATCACCACTTTGGATCCAATTCAACCTAGACTTTTGGTGCCACATCTCTTCCTCTCTCTCTCCATTTCCTCTTCTAAACATAGAATGATTTCTTCTTCTAGCTGATGGTTCACATCCAAAGAGGGTTGACTTTGAATCATCTCCAAGTTCATCTTAAGAGTTCTAATTTTTTCTTGCACATGCCCAAACTCTTTCTTATTCCACCTTTTCAGCTCAGATTTACATCTTTCTAATTTCCTGTTGATCACATCTGCCGCCGACCTTCCTCCTTGTTCATTCCATGCCTTTGTAATAACATCCTTACAAGCCGGATGACGAAGCCACATCTTCTCAAATCGAAACGGCCTTTTACCTTTGCTTCTACCACCCAACGTGTCAAGACATAGGGGATTATGGTTAGAGTAGAATGCTGGTTTAACTACCACTGTTGCATCACAAAAAATGATTCCTCCATTCGGGGTTTGAGAAAGTGCGATCCAATTTGACTCGAATTCGTGCCTCTCCCCTACGTTTGTTAGACCAAGTGAAGATTGGGCCACTTGAGCCGAGATCCAGCAGCGAACATTCATCTAGCATATTCTGGAAAGCAACCGTGTCTCTTCGGGTAGTGTTGGTCCCTCCTTCTTTCTCAAACCAAGCCAAATGTGAATTAAAGTCACCCATGCAAACCCACATTCCCTGCCTTGTTTTACCAATTTGGATAAGCTTGTTCCACACCTCTTGCCTTCTGTCCCGAACTGGATCACCATACACTGCTGTAAAAAAGAAGGTTTCCCCTTGTGTCGACTTCACCTCTGAGTCGATAAGTCTATTATTCTGTTCCAAGACATTGACTTGCAAATTTTGATTCCAAAAGAGAGATAACCCACCCGCATTACCTTCAGCTTCAACAACGCTACTAAAATCCATTTTAATTTTCCTTCTAATATTCTCCATTCTTCCTGCACCACTCTTAGTCTCAATAAGAAATAACATGTCTGGTTTTACCTCCCTGGAGAGATAAAGCAAGGCCCGAATTGCCCTAGGGCTCCCCAACCCTCGGCAATTCCAACTGATTATTTTCATGATGACCCATGGAACTGATAAACCCCAGTTTCCATGGGTCCAGAAGATAAAAAAGATACAGAGCTAGCTCCTGAAATGCTCTTCTCATCACTGCTATCTTCAGAGTTCCTCTGAGTGATTTTCCTCTTTTTAAACTCCTCCCCTTGCCTCATATTCTCTGCCTTCAAGGAGTGACGAACCTTAACTTGTCTTGGTTGGGCTGCTATGGCATATGGATGCTTTTGAAAATGGGTTGGGATGAAACGAGGTATATGGCGTTGGGTTAAGATGGGCTTAGTTATGGTGGGCTCTGGAGGCTCAAGTAGAAGACTCTGCTGGTATTTAGGATGGTTGACTTGGGCTTTTGTATCCTTTGATTCAGAATCTGAGTTGGGAGGGTTTTGTGGGCCTGGTTTGGCTTGGATAAGCTCGGCTCGGTAAACATTTGGTTCAGGCTTGGTCAAATCCATGGAAAATAGACATTGATTAGAGCCACTAATAGGGAAAGGAGATGGAAGTTCTGGTAGGACACGATTCTCAAGATTTTTCAATCCAGGGGTTACCATTTGTCTAGGGGAGATGGATGCTAGAAGGGTTGACTGCGATTGAGCTGGCACTGGGAAACCAAGTTCATGTGGGATAAAAGGGAAAGTATAGCTTCATGGTGTTCTGGTTTTTGGGTTATGAACTCTTGCAGATATGAAGGGATGGGAAAAGTATTGGTTTGGCTGATGCTAGGAGAGGCACAGGGATTGACACGATGCATATCATTGGAAAGGTAACGTCTCTCTGCATTCTCATTAAATGGAACCAAATTTTTCAAAGTCTCTCTCTGGAGGCCTGCCATCGTTGTTACTGTCAGCGGGATTAAGGGCGGCTGCTCCCTCGTCCCATCAAGAAAAGTTCTGCACCTACCACCGCCTCGCCTCTTGCTACCTCCGGCTAGTCTCCGGTCATCTTGCCTCTGCTGCCCTCCTTTGTCCCTGTTGCCTCCGGAGCTATCACAGCAACTCCTTGCATCCTCCTTTGGTTTTAGGGACTCAGCTGCTCCATCCTCATAGTCCTGCTTCTGGAATAGCATGCCTGCTTGCCGTATAAGTCTATCATCTGGGGTTGTCCCTCTTATCTCAGGACCGCAACTGGATGTTTTCCTTCGTCCTCCTCTACTAGGACCACTTTCCATAGCTACCTGTCCAGAAGTGTTAATACATCTTTTATCTTCATGTCCCAAGGTGCTACAAGTGTAACAGATCATGGGTAACTTCTCAAACTTCACCACAACCACCTCCGAACCACCACTGTCTCTTCTACATTTAATACGAGTCTTAAGAGGCAACCATATGTCGACATTAATTCTGGCCCTATAGTAATGAATGTGCTCCCCGAAATGCACCCCTTTCACTTCCATCAAAGTTTCAATGTCGCCAATACTACTTGCTAGCTGAACCAATGAGTTGGTTTCTCTCATCTCCAACGGGACTCCATGCAGCTGTACCCAGAATCTGCGGTGAGAGAACGTCCAATTTTTCTCCTTATTCCATTGTTCCAAAATTAGAAGGTTGCCGGAGACTGCCCACGGTCCTTCCCTAAGTATATAGTCTCTATCCACCTCCTGTTCAAATTGAAAGAGATAAATTCGCTCATGTAACATTGATATGTCGACAGCATATCTGGTATTCCATATACGGGGTAGACCTTCCAATACAACCTGCTTTCTATACGGCCTTCCCTCCAAGATGAAACCTACCAGAGCATTTCTTTTCTGCCGTGAAAACCTATCCTCCGTTTCTCTGTCTATCACAAAATCATCGTCTGAGTCGGATGAGTCTTGGTCCGGTGTATGTATCTCTTCAGTATATCGCTGATGTGAAATGGATGGAAGGGATAGTTGCTTCCCATCACGCTGCCTGTTTCTTTCCATATCTAAAGAGGAGTCACCGAGAGAAGAGGATCAATACGCACTCACAACCGGTAGGAAAAACACTTACTCAGGAGGAGACTTCACGCACTCAGGCGGAAATAACAAGGATTCTCTAGCAACTGCTTGTACACGCAACTGCTTGTACACGTGATAAGAAGCTCTAATAAATGTTATATTAGCCACGCACATCCGGCGGAGGTGACACGCACACAGGTGGAGAGTTCTTCGTAACCTGGAAAAACTTCTCGGATTATCAGCAACAAAGAGGCTTCCCTGACCGGGGAACCTACTCTTTCAGCTTCAAGAGAACATTACCGAAATCTCACCCTGTTCTTTTCTCCGATCAAAATGCCGTAGCTGACAGAATATCTTCGAATCCATAGAGAAAAACCCAATAAAATCAATCAATCAATCTGAGTCAATTTGGATCGAATGGCGAAAACCCTCGTCCACAAAGCAGAGAAAACCTTTTCGATGCAAACAGGGGAAAAAAAAGCGGGAACAATATCCATTTCGAATTTTTATGTCGAAGGATGACATAGCAGTTCCAACCTTAGCTGACACAATCTAGAGAAATGCCACTGATTTGACATGGGTCCTGGCTTTCCCTCTCACTCACTCAAAGTATTTTTAGGTAAGAAAACATTAGTGAATTTCAAATGGCTTTCTAAAAGATGCATCTGATAGATTAGAATCCATCATTAAGATTTCTTCCCTTCTTAATCACTAATATTCTTACTAACCTCAACTTATGTTAAATAAATAAATATATAATTTTTTTCTTTTCAAACTAAGATTTGTTGGAATCAGCTTACGCATCTCACCACATCCACAAAGGGTATCATTTAGAATTCAGAGCTCTCTCATTTTCTACTTTTAGTTGAGTGCTTGAATTCAATTTCTCGATTATCTGAATACGACACTAAAGCTCTAGTCTTATTGGTTGTGGTTATCTTACTACACCCAGTAAATAGTACTGGCATTGTCCCTTCTAGCCAATTCTGTAAAAAGGAAAAAGGATTAAAAAGTTCAGGTTTCTCTTTCCCCCTCACACTCCTGATCGAGCTTATACAAATTTGGTTTCTCTATCCGAGAAATTGCACTAGTTCTACATAGGAACATGAACAACAGAAGAATTACACCCATATTAGAAGCTCAAGAAGCCAGTAAGAAAAGTAATCCCCACAACCAGAGAGGATGACCAATTGATACAAAGTACTTAACAATCAGAACCTTGCGGACATTTTTATCTAAACACTGCACCTCTAAACCTGGATACACTCTTCTGTACCTCTCCTTGATATAATAAAAGCACATCCTAGCTAATTCATTTCCATGTAGGCCACACTCCTTGCAACAACTAGACACCTTGTTATGCCCATGGTGTGGTGCCCCCTAATGGAATCTTGCCACCTATCCTTGCTTCCTTCAGCTAACTCCATCCCTACACATCCAACTGGGCCTGATCCCCATTGCCCCCTCTATCTCCTGCAGAGGGCACCCTACAATTTTTCTTGATTCAATCTATCAAAAAGGCAACAGGTTCAATACTATAGGAAGGGTCCACCAACTAGAATACAAACATTCTTTTAGTTAATCAAGGTGATGCGTCCAAAATCTGCTCAGCCCTTAAATATCCTCGTGATGACCTGCAAAACGAAAGCGTCAGATGTGGCCCGACCGTTGGGGTCGGGAGTCCACCTCCGAAGGCTAAGTCAGTTGATGAACTTAATCACAAACGGCTCTGCTAGAAGCACAGAGCTAAGGAATGAAGAACTGGGAAAGGTGATCTAGATAGCAGATCGCTGATAGTTTTGGTCTATCAGTATGTATCTGAACCTGAGTCTCAGATAGTATTCTTTTCGATCCCCTCACCTTGTATGGTAGTGAGGTTTATATAGAGTGTACCTTCGAATCTCCTTCGTTGGATGCACTTGAGCCTTCTTCGGGTAGTCGTTAGATCTTAACAGTTAGATCCGTTGAGCAATAGACTTCTACTAGTTTGGTCTAGTAGAGGACTCCTGAGATAACCTTTAGGTTATGTGATGATTATCCCTTCGATAATGATTATCCGCAGCCGTCAATTAGAGTTTGCCATCATTAGGGTGATTACCCTAATCCATAAGTAGGATTAGGGCACGCCTGCAGCCGAATAAGCTTTCTTCTGGATCCGGTTCGCTCGGGAGCGAGTCGGTTCTCTCCTTCTCGACCGGGGTCGAGGGTCGGCCCAGGTATGAACCCGGTCTAATCATAATCTCTCCGTATCACGAGCCCCCCAGACAAGTTTTTGGTTGATCCCGAGGGCTTGGTTTTTAACTGGGTTTTTCGTCAGGTGATAATCTTTGCGTGCTTCATTAAATGTCATATCACATTTAATGCGGTGGTCACTTTTCCTCGAGCGTTGTGAGTGTAAGGCCACGTATCTCCTTGCAGTTGATCTGTCATGGCTCACGTCATCCAAGCGACGGTTTCCGAACGCCTATTTTGGATTCGTGAGTTCAAACTTTCAAAACGTCTTTCAATCTTGATCGTTGATTTTGAATCAATCTCGATCGTTCAGATTCCCGAACACTTGTGCGGGAGTTTTAAAAGCAGTTCGTTGTCTTCGTTGGTTTCATTCTTCCTGTCTGGAATTTGAACCTTTGTTGTCTGTTTCGCGCCTTCTTGCTTTCAAGCTTCTGCCTCACTGAATCAGTAAGTTTACTGGTCTTTTTCTTTTTGTAGTTTACTGAAACAAGTAATGGCAGACGATAGGGCTTCTCTGGTACCTAGTGTTGGTAATAGCAGTGAGGCTTTTGCTTCTCCTGCTCCCGAACAGTCGGATAGTGATAACAAAACCCTAACTGTCCTCTGGCGCGAGTTTGCTGAAGTTTCTCAAAAAGGTTTAGAAAGAAAAACTGAAACTTCTCCCGTCCTTCTCGAGTCTGGATCTTCTAAGATTATCGAGTCTTCTAGGCAGCCTTAAACTTCTGGGTCCAATGGTGGACCTGGCTCTGTTCCCTCCATTTATAATGAGGAAACCCTTCTTTCAGCTATCCAAGATTTTGATTTTCCTTCCTCTTATCAGGTTAGGGCTCCCCACCCTGATGAGAGGGTTGATTCAACCCTTTCGGGTGAATTTTCTCTGTATATAGATGCACTGGAAAGCGGGGTTCGCTTTCCCTTTTTTAATCCTTTGTTCTCCGCAGTTCTGAATCATTGGAACATTTGTCCCGGAATGCTCCTCCCCAATAGCTGGCGTCTCATCGTCGGCTTCTTGGTTTGTGTTTTGAACTTGGCATTATGCCATCTCTTTCTCTCTTTGTACATTTTCATGTTCTTTCTATCTCCCATCCTCCCGGATGGGTTTTTCTGTCCAAACGCAATAAGGCTGAACTCGATTGGAGGGGCAGCATCCTTGTCAAAGGAACTTGCCCTTCTAACCACAAAAGATGGCGCGAACGATACTTTTTCTGTCGAGCGCCTCCATCAGATCTTAACTTCCCAACCGCCTGGAGGAGGTGTACTTCTTCTTCCGAGAATAACCGAGGCCTTCCCTTATCTAGAGAAGACGAGGCGGCCGTCAGGAAGATCAAATCCATTCCATGGTATCAAGAGATACATGGACTTGAAGTGGAGTATAACTCCATCCTTCAGTACTGGGGCTTGGCTCATTGTGAGCTTCTAACCACCATCCTTTAATTTTACCGAAGTGATATGTCTTTAATTCTGACTCTTGTCATTCTTCTTTGCAGTGCCTCCAAGAATGAACCCTGAGAGCCTGCGGGTGAAGGCCGCTAGGGCCGTTGTGACAGCCGAGCAACGATCGCCCGTGAGCCTTGACCGTAGATCAAGAGGCTTCTGTTCCCTCTCCCGACCCCTCTTATAGGGGTATCGGGAATATCGAGGCCCGTGGCCGATGCTTCGGGTAAAGGGAAAAACCGATGGTTGAGAGGTCCAATATCTCTTCCTCCGCCCGAACCAAAAGGAGGCATGACATAATTGATGCTTCCTCCAATAAAAAATCCAAAGCTTCAACGGATTGTGAGGAGATCTTCACCCCCCAGTGGACCCTGAAGCTGACCGACAGGGTGACTCGGGATCCCGAGAAAGCTGGAATGGAGCTCCCTCGGCCTTGCTCCTTCGATCGCCGAGGAATTTGAAGCCCTGGATGACACCTCCCTTGTTAGTCAATCTACAAGGTACCGGTCTTCTTGCTTACTTATTTTTTCATAATTTCTTATGACTTCTTCTGATATTTTCCGCCTTCCCAGGAATGATATGTTGAGCTTTTATCAACACATGGAAGCATTGAGCAGGGTTGGTCGCACCAGCTCCTTGCTACAAACCTGTGAAGAGAATTTGGCCAAAGCCAATTCTGAAATAGACCAGCTGACTGCAGCTGCCGTGGAGCTGCAGAAAAAGCATGAGGAAGAAGTGATCTCCCTCAAGGAGGCCCTCGAAGCTTCGAAGATTCGCGCTCTGCTGCCGAGCGCGAGGCCAGGAAGCAAAAAGCAGCTGCCACGTTGTTTGGTGACAGGCTTGAATTCAAAAGTAGGGAGCTCGAAGAACATCTGAAGTTGGCGATCCCTAGCAAGCCCGAGCATATAAAGCTAGAGCTTCAGAAGGAGTGTGTTCGGAAATACCTGAACAGCGTGCCTTTCTCCGAGCTACTAGGTATCTACAACATTCAAGCTTATCGCTTGGGGCAGAACGATGTTTGGGAGCGAATTCTCGGATCAATCCTTGCCTTCGACACTGCTCCCTTTCGTGAGGTGTGCCACAAAGAGGTCTTCGGGAAAGTTGGTATGGATCTCCCGGACTGGGCTCAGGAAGAAGATGATCCTTTTCCAGCTGACCCTCAATATGAGGCATATTTGGCTGACGAGCCGGCACTTCCAGAGGAGAAATCACAAGCCGAGTCTCAAGTTGCTGTTGTAGAGGACTCAGCCGATGCCATTCTTGAGGAAGGCTCTTCTCATGATCCTGAGAAAAGTCCTCCCGACCGGGTCCCTCGGGCAACAATGAAGAAAAGGCTTAGGGAGTTATCTTTTTGTAAAGATTTACCCTCTATTTAATGAATAGACATTTCTTTTTCATGTTGGCCTTTATATTTCCCCGTCTCCTGCCGAAATCTTGCCTTGAAAATCAAAGTATTAATGATAAAACTTATCACTTAACTTTACATTCCTCGCCGAATAATAATCTTGTAGAGATATTGTGAAGATGCGTTTCGGAAAGATGCATTAATCTTCCCCACTACTTCATTTATTGCAAAGTCCGCACGTTTCCCTTCTGCGAAGTTCAAACATTTTCTTGCTTTTGTATACCATTCACTGTTTCCAATGAATCGGAAATACATCAATTATTTTAATGGCGGTGCGACGATTGGAGGTATCTCTGCATCAAGTGCTCGTTTCCACATGTTTCCATGTGGCATCCCTCCGACCGTTGATCTTGCTTTCTGCGGATTTCGAAGCGACATTTCGATCTAGGTCGTCGGTTGTCCTTAGCCTTCAACCGTCGTCTTAATACCTGAGGCTATTTAAAGCCTTCGTGGGTACTCTCCATCTATCCTGCTATCTGCAAGTTAGATTTGCTAAAGTGCTAAAGCGACCTTTCGTCCTTCGGCCTGCTTCCGTATTCCTCGTACTCCAAC
The DNA here is from genome assembly GCF_041222555.1 of Hakea prostrata. Taxonomy (NCBI): domain Eukaryota; kingdom Viridiplantae; phylum Streptophyta; class Magnoliopsida; order Proteales; family Proteaceae; genus Hakea; species Hakea prostrata. Next base: position 36,439,009 of record NC_142609.1, read on the forward strand.
AATAGCTCTATCAACTTCTGAACAAGTGAGTTTCTTGATTACTCATCTCTTTCCCCACTTCCCCCTTGAGTAAACTGCATAGTAGTTATACTTGGGGTTTAGTTATTTGGTTTTGTCGGAAGTGATAAATAACTAGGGTTTTCCCCCTTGTTGTCGTCGTTTTATTTCTGTACTGATACGGCTTGTTTGTTTGCATAGTGGCTCCCAAGATCAACCCGAACTTTATCAGAGCAAAATCTTGCAAGAAAATTGTTCCGTCGGTGGTGGTTGGGGCCAGTGAGGTGGTTTCAGCTAGTGAATCCTCCAAGCGTAAGGCGACTGCTGCCGGTGAATCTTCAAGTCAGATTCCCACAGTTTCTATTGATGCCGTCCCTGCGCCTCCTTTGCCCGAAGTGATCGCTCGTCTTTCCCAGGAAGATCTTGATCACTCCGTTGCCGATGGTGCTGCCGACGCCCCTGCTGGTGAGATCGTTGGTGCACCCCTGAAAGAGACTCTTCGGGCATCTGAGGCAACTATGTTGGCGTCTGATGAAGGTGTGGTCCCAGCAGGTGCTGCTCCTATTTCCCATTCTAATGCTTGTTTGGCATCCTCCTCCTCTCCTTCCGAGTCGGAGGATTTTGCCACTAGGAAGCGCCGTCGGTTGACAAGTGATGCAGCTCATCCTTCTCTTGGTGTAGCTCATCCTTCTCATCCTTCGTCTGAATTAGTGTCAAACGAGTTTGACAGAGCGTTGGAATGGTGTACTCTTGCTCGAATAATTTCTGAGAGCGCAGTTCTTTCCAAACTTCCAGATGAAGTCTTTACGAAGTCACTGGTGATGTAAGTCTTTCTTCATTATCCTCTGATTCTGAAAAATTACTCTTCTGCTCCTTCTTAACTCGGAAGTTGTTTGCAGGAGTCTTGCTGGTAACTTCCACAACCAAGTGGAAGCCATTTCTAGGCTCAGTAGGTTGAGCAATGAAGTTTCTAGGCTTCGGGAAATCTCCGAAGCTAAAGATGTTGAGATTGCTCGCCTTCGGAATCTAGCTTGGGAGGTGGCAGGAGAAAAAAATTCGATGATTGGTCGTCTTCAGTCGGACTTGGATGATGCCAGGGAGAAGATCCGGCGATCGGAGCGAACAGTTGGAAAGTCAGGAGCCAAAGGATTTGAAATGTTACCTGAAAGGCAAGCTGTCGTTCCTTTGCCCGAATCCCTTCCAACTGATGTTCGCAGAGCCTGCGTCTTCAAGTATTTACACAGTAAGCCCTTTGTTGATATGCTGAATGCTTATAACTTGCAAAGGCGCATCGGGATGGTGAGAACGAAGTATGGGAATCAATATTAAGGAAGGATCCTCATTTTGATACGACTCCCTACAGTGCTGTTTGCCATCCTGAAGTATTTACCGACCTGGGTATTCCTCCTCCCGACTAGACCAAGGATAAAATTGATCCTCCACCTTCCGATCCAGATATTATGCATTATCTGGAAGATTCTCCAGTTTATTCTCCCTTGAAAGAAGTCAATTATGACAAGCTTGTCCTGAATGCGAGTTTGGTCGAGGACCATACTTCTCCTAGACAAGCTGGACAAAGAATATGAAATTGCGGAGGATTTTATGCATACCGAAATATTTTTTGTAATCCTCACTTCTTCTCCTCTTTTCCTTGAATCCACACCAATGGTTGACTCATATGTTTGTTCTAGCAAAGTCGCGTCGATCTTGTATAACTTCTTAACAGTCACCTATGATGACTTTCTTTTTTGACCGAAGATTGTATCCAGCTCTTGTAATTGTTTTGATACTGGCCCCTTTAGATCTTTCGAAGGAATAAGAAATTAACTTTATCTTGAACTTTGCTAGCCACTTGAATCGCTGTTGCATTAGGTCTTAGTTGTTTGAAACAATGCCTTTACTTAAGGATTTCCGGAGAAATACAATAAGTCTGAGAAAGAACTCACTCGGGTTTTAAACCGATGCCTTTACTTAAGGATTTCCGGAGAAATACAATAAGTCTGAGAAGGAACTTACTCGGGTTTTAAACCGATGCCTTTACTTAAGGATTTCCGGAGAAATACAATAAGTCTGAGAAGGAACTCACTCGGGTTTTAAACCGATGCCTTTACTTAAGGATTTCCGGAGAAATACAATTAGTCTGAGAAGGAACTCACTCGGGTTTTAAACCGATGCCTTTACTTAAGGATAATTCAAAAATTCAATAAGTCTTGAAGGAACTTACTCGGGTTTCAAACCGACGCCTTGCAAAAGGAACTCACTCGGATTTTCATCCGATGCCTCGACTTAAGAAAGTCCAAAAAATATCCATAAGTGTTGAAGGACCCACACGAATTTTCATCCGATGCCTTATAGTTGGATCTTGTTCTTGAATGTGGTGTATGATGCCCCCCAATCAAAAGATAGTTTGTTGAAAGCCAAAAATGATTGAGTTGAAAATGATTACATCGCGAACAAAATTGAAATCATCATCAAGGATAAAACTTTTTGAGATGCCTAGCATTCCACGAACGATCCAACTCTTTCTGGGTGTTGATGTTCTTCACCTGTAAGCTCTCCCGAACCGACAGGTTTCAAAACCATATAAGGTCCTTCCCAGGAAGGGTCCAATTTTCTTTGGTGATGCGGGTCGGAAGCTAGGGTGTTTCTCAACACCAAATCTCCAGCTAAGTACCGACGATTCTTCACTCGAGTATTATAATGAGACGCTATCCTTCTTTAATAATGTTGAGTTCGTGCTATTGCCTTTGCCCGAACTTCGTCCAACAAATCAAGACTATCAAGCAGTCCTTGTTCATTTGCTTTTTCCTCGAACTCACGATCCCGTAATGTCCCCGCCATTATCTCCACTGGTGCCAATGCTTCGGATCCATATGCCAACCTGAATGGAGTTTCTCCTGTGGGTGTTCGAACCGTAGTTCTATAAGCCCATAGTACATTATGCAGTTCTTCGACCCAAGAAGCTTTGTCAGCTTCGAGTCTTCTCTTTATTCCTTCCAATAGCGTTCAGTTAGTAACCTCTACCTGTCCATTGCTTTGGGGGTATGCCACTGAGGACATACGATGCTTGATCATATATGTTCCACAGAATTGCTCAAATTGTGGACAGTCGAACTGAGTACCATGGTCAGTGACGATAATCTTTGGAATCCCAAAGCGATATATGATTGATTCAAGCACGAATTTCTCCACTTTTTTCTCAGTAATTGCCGCCATGTAATCGGCTTCTACCCATTTTGTGAAGTAATCAATTGCTACTATCGGATATTCCCGTCCGCTTTGATGCCTTGGTGAATTTGCCCATGATATCAATTCCCCACATCGCAAAGGGAATGGGATTTAGAATTGAAGTCATAGTTTCCGCCGGGCGCTTCGACATCTTGTAGCATGAATTTGACAGAGTTACCACATCGACGAACGTATTCCATAGCAGCCTCTTGGACCTTAGGCCAATATAAGCCAAGTCTCAGAATTTTGTGAGCCAGGGCTCGTCCACCCATGTGAGCTCCACAAATTCCTTCATGAACCTCAGCCAAAGCTGATTTTGCTCCTTTGGGGCCTATACATCTCATAAGGGGTCCAACATAAGATCTTTTGTATAGTCTACCATTCTGAATGACAAATCTAGCTGATCGAATCTTGATCAACCATGCCTTTATTGGATCCTCAGGTAATTTGTCATCCCTTAGATACTCGATTATCGGATCCATCCAGCAACGTTCTGCTTCAATATAAGAAATTTCTTTCTCATGATAACTTGGAAAAGTTATCTCTTCAATGTAGACCGAAGGGTCTAGATTCTTTTCTTTGGCATTGGCTAGTCGGGATAGCTCATCTGCCACTGAATTTTCATTCCTCGAAATATGAGATATCTTCAAATTCCGAAATTGGTTTTGAAATGCCTGCACTATCTCTTGATATTTCTACAAGCGTGGTTCTTTAATACCATACTCCCCCTGGACTTGGTTGACTATAAGTTGAGAGTCACTATAAATAGTAACATCTGCAATAGATAATGCTTTTGACAACCGAAGTCCCGCTATCAGAGCCTCATATTCTGCTTCATTATTACTTGCTTCAAATGCAAATCTCAAAGCATATCGAATAATAAATCATGCTGGACTTTTTAATAGAATTCCAGCTCCTGCTCCATCTTTATTACTCGAACCATCCACATATACCTCCCAAGTGGTCGGTATAATGGGATCCTCAATGGTGGGTTCCACCGGTGCAGTAGTTTCTACTACAAAGTCGGCTAATGCCTGAGCCTTGATTGCAGTTCTGGGCTTAAAGCTTACTTGGAACTCGCTGAGTTCAACCGACCAGGACACCATCCTTCCAGACAAATCAGGTTTATTAAGAACTTTACTAAGAGGAAAAGTTGTAAATACCTCAATTGGATGAGCCTGAAAATATGGCCTTAGCTTCCCGGCGGCCATCATGAGAGCCGAGCTCGCTTCTCAATCTGCGAATATCTTGTCTCCACATCTAGCAACACGTGGCTTACATAGTAAATCGGCCACTGTTTTTTATCTTTTTCACGAACAAGTACTGCACTAACCGCTAAAAGGGACGTCGCTAGATATAGCTGTAATATTTCCCCCTTCTCTGGTCTGGAAAGAATCGGTGGTTGTCCAAGTGCTTCCTTTAATTCCTCAAAAGCTTTCTGGCACTCTTCAGTCCATTTCGCTTCCTTACTGCCCTTTAGGTCTTTAAGTGCCTTGAAGAAAGGCAAACATTTTTCTCCAGACTTGGAGATGAATCGATTTAAAGCAGCAACTCTCCCTGTTAAACACTGCACATCCCGAACAGTTTTGGGAGCCTCCATATCAATCAAAGCTTGTATTTTGGCAGGATTAGCCTCAATTCCCCTCTGTGATACCATGAAGCCCAAAATTTTGCCCGAGGAGACTCCAAAGGCACATTTTTCTGGGTTTAGCTTCATTTGATATTTTCGCAGTACTGAGAATACCTCAGTCAAATCTGTAATATGATTTGCTTTTATAAAGCTTTTCACTAGCATGTCGTCAACATAAGCTTCAACATTCTTTCCTATCAGCTCTTTGAAAATCTTGTTGACGGCCCTCTGATATGTTGCTCCTTCATTCTTCAGGCCAAAAGGCATGACCTTGTAATAATAGCTTTCACGATCAGTCATGAAAGCCGTATACTTCTCATCCTCCTTATTCATAAGGATCTGATTATACCCCGAGTAGGCATCCATGAAACTTAAAGTTTCATATCATGCAATCGCATCTATCAAGAGGTCAATCCGAGGCAACGGGTAGCAATCTTTTGGGCAAGCTTTGTTAAGATCTGTGTAGTCTGTACACATCCTCCACTTCCCATTCGCCTTTTTTACCATTACCACGTTGGCCAACCAAGTTGGGCACTCAATTGGTTCTATGAAACCAGAATTCTTAAGTTTTTCAACTTCGCTTCGAACGGCTTCATACTTTTCAATGGAGAAATTTCTTCTTTTCTGTATCACTGGTTTCGCCTTAGGATCTATCCAGAGTTTGTGCTCTGCAATGGCCCGATCGATTCCGGGCATGTCCTCAGCAGACCATGCAAATACATCTTTATTCTGTTGAAGAAATAACTTCAACTCATCTTTAAATTCTTCCAGCTGTTCAGACCCGATATAAGTAATCTTTTTCTCATCCTCGGTACACAGCTGGATTTGTTCCAGCTTCTCCACTGGTTCGGGTCTTTGCATCTCTGTCTCTTCCCGATCATCTCGAACTTCTATGGGCAGGGCAGTTACCTTCCTCGGGCCCTCCTTGTCTTTTAAATAGGCAACGTAACACTGCCGAGAGATCTTCTGGTCAGAGGAGACTTGACCAATTCCCATATCAGTCGGGAATTTTATCTTTAGGTGCTTTGTCGAAACAATAGCACCTATCTTGGATAAAGATAGTCGCCCGAGGATCATATTATAAGCTGACAGTTCCCGAACCACCAAAAAATTGATTCGGACGGTTGTTTCCTTAGGAAAACTTCCAATGGATAAATCCAATTGGACCGATCCTTCCGCCACTGTAAATGACCTTGCAAAACCATATAGATGTGTGGATGAAGGTTTCATCAAGTCCTAATCCACCTTCAATTTTTGATACACTTCGTAGGAAATTAGGTCAGCTACAGACCCTGTATCAATCAAAACTCTATGCACTTCCCGTCGTGCAATCTCTACCTTGATGACTATAGCATCATTATGAGGTAAACAAACATCTCTTTCGTCTTCCTCGCTAAAAGTGATAGAATCTTCACCATTCAGCTTCTTTTTCTTCTGCGTCTCTCCGGTTCCAACAAATTTGGATTTTGTTTTCAGACTCCGAAGTGATTCGGGCTTTGGTCCCCCGAAGATGGTAAGGATTGGTGACCGAGTAGCTTCAATCACCTCCTTGCCCTTCTTAGATTTCGGGGCCTCCCTTGATCGTTCCGAACTAACCGAACGATCCCTTTTAGGAGCATCCGCACGTGGCTCACGTGGCTCCTCCCTTCTTCTGCTAACGAAACTGGACAGATGTCCCTGAGATATTAATCTCTCAATATCTGCCTTTAGATGACGACAGTCATTAGTATAATGACCATAGTCCTTGTGGAATCGGCAATACTTTTCTCGATCCTGCTGCTCTCCGGGTTTCAAAAGAATTTGAGGCGGCCACTTTAAAATATTTTTTCTTTTGAGGATATTTAAAATATCAGCCCGAGGAGCATTCAATGGAGTGTACTCACTTTTACCGGGGGACCTTTGGCGCCAAGCCAGAGATTTTCCAACCCGATCACGGACATTTTTCTTTGGCTTTCGTCGCTTCAGGAGCCTTCTGTTCCTTATTGGAGACTTTATTATCTCCTTGGCGCGCATCTAGAATCTCCATGACTTCAGCCTGCTTCTGGCATCTCTGTACCTAAGTTGCAGGCATATCTTGTAGTAATAACTCCAGGAGTTTCCGATTAGTGAGTCCCGTGAATAGAGCAGTTTTGGCTACTTGTTCATCCAAATTTTCTATCTCCATCGTCACTTGAATCTTTTCAGAAACTCTCTGATTGATTCATTCTTTCCTTATTTGACAGTAAACAAGGTTTCTTCCGTTTTCTTGACCTGTATTCCACTCTGGAATCACCCTATGAATTGGCGCGCCAATTCGTCAAAGTTTACAATCCTTCCAGAGGGGAGGTTCGAAAACCACTTTTGTGCTGCTCCAGTGAGAGATGAACCAAAAACCCTGCATAAAATTTCATCAGAATTACCTGAAACTGCCATGGTCTGTTGGTAATAGCCAATGTGAGCTGTTGGATCTCCGGAGCCATCGAATGTTGAAAAGGTAGGCAAACGGAAGTTACGGGGAAACTGATATCCCGCAATTGGCTCGGCAAAGGGAGTCTTCCGAATGACTGAGTAAATATCCTCCGTTATTCTTCCCTTAGCCAACTGCCCTAATTTCTCATTGATGTTGGCCAATTCCTAACCAATCTAGCTCAGGTGATCTTCAGCAATATGATCACGACCTTGACTAACATGATCATCCCGTGCTACTCGATCATCACGAACAACCCGTCCTTCCCGAGCATTCCGCTCATCGCGAACTGCTCGATCATCACGAACGGTTCTTCTGACAGTGGGTGAGTGAGTTCTTACCCCTGTATCCAACCTTGTGTTTGAATCAGTTGTACTCTCTTGCGGTCTGTCGAACCAATCGTCTCGCCTCGGTTGATCATCAATCCTCCTAAGTCCTCGGTCACCTTCACGAAAACTTTGATAGATATTCCGGTCTTCAGCCAATCTCTGGTCACGTGGCAATGCTCGTCTCCCTGAATCGCGTTGATCAGGTTCTTGTGGTAAAACCACTCGTCTGGTGAGCATGCGTAGTGCTTGGCTCACCTCCAAGAGTTGAATCTTTACCTGATCCAATTGATCTTGGAGTGTATCAGGAGGAGGATTACGTCCTCCCTGGCCACCATCTACCTCGATAGGATTTTGGCTTTCCTGGGGAATATCTAGATTATTCACTCCAGGGATCTGAACACCGGAATTGCGTTGTGCAGCGGCTGCTGCGGCTGCTGATCTAGTCACCATGGCTTTTCAAGTTGTTTCCCACAGACGGCGCCAATTGATGTGTCCAAAATCTGCTCAGCCCTTAAATATCCTCGTGATGACCTGCAAAACGAAAGCGTCAGATGTGGCCCGACCGCTGGGGTCCGGAGTCCACCTTCGAAGGCTAAGTCAGTTGATGAACTTAATCACAAACGGCTCTGCTAGAAGCACAGAGCTAAGGAATGAAGAACTGGGAAAGGTGATCTAGATAGCAGATCGCTGATAGTTTTGGTCTATCAGTATGTATCTGAACCTGAGTCTCAGATAGTATTCTTTTCGATCCCCTCACCTTGTATGGTAGTGAGGTTTATATAGAGTGTACCTTCGAATCTCCTTCGTTGGATGCACTTGAGCCTTCTTCGGGTAGTCGTTGGATCTTAACAGTTAGATCCGTTGAGCAATAGACTTCTACTAGTTTGGTCTAGTAGAGGACTCCTGAGATAACCTTTAGGTTATGTGATGATTATCCCTTCGATAATGATTATCCACAGCCGTCAATTCGAGTCTGCCATCATTAGGGTGATTACCCTAATCCATAAGTAGGATTAGGGCACGCCTGCAGCCGAATAAGCTTTCTTCTGGATCCGGTTCGCTCGGGAGCGAGTCGGTTCTCTCCGTCTCGACCGGGGTCGAGGGTCGGCCCAGGTATGAACCCGGTCTGATCATAATCTCTCCGTATCACAAGGAAAATACAAATCCAATAAAATTTATTAACTTTCTATGAAATAACTCCGGAACACAAGTCCCTTCAGTGATAACTACACCTTAAACATTCAAAGTTACAAACAGAACCTGAAGAAGAACAGATTGAACAATTCAACACCAACTAAGAGACTACAAAATCAGTAAGAAATCAACTCAACACCAAAGAACTAGTGAAAAATTCTAAGGAAAATGAGGTCATTCTAATGATTTAGTGTAGAAAACTTCCACTAATATCATTAACCATGAGCCCATCAAACTTTATAATGCGTTATCTTTTTATGAGCGTCACTCAAATAACATAATCATCATACACCAAATAATTGGATCACTTGTCAAATGGTACAATCACATCTTACACTGTAAGCAACCAATCAAAGCAAATACAAAAATTACACAAGGATAAACAATGACAAATATATCATAGACTGATATCGACAATATATACTGCTTCACCGTAAAGACAAACTTGTCTGCTTTATACACCACCACAAAGAAATGACTTATTCTCAATGCTATGGAGAAGTTAAAATGCAACTCTAGAAATGTTCCAATCCAATATCACTAAAACTTAAATAGGGATGCAATTCTCAGAATATAACAAACACCTATTGCATGATTATCATTGATCAAAATATTAGAGATTGGAGAAACTACACAAATAATAGAAATAACAGCTATACCAACTATCAGCCAGCAGCCAACTAGTAATCAAACTATCCCCTTGACTAACCAACACTTAATAATACTCAAAAAACCTCCAAAACAGATAAATATGAGATAATAAATGCAATCAATCGATGACAAAACTTGACATGCAGATTTCTAACCCAGATGCAACTAGAACACATAACCAAAATAACAGAGAAATCTGAAATAAAAGCTACTCTATATGTGCCTTTGATTTGGTAGAAGCCGAACAACAAGAAGATGCAGGACCAGGTTGATGCAAGACTGTTGATTCACCTGCATTTACAAGAAAAACGTTAAAAAACGTTAGAATGGAAAACCGATAATACCAAATAGAGCTCAACAATGAAGCTCAACAACAGAGCTCACGAGACAGAGGCAACGGTAGACTCACCTAGATGTTGCAAAGAAGAAGCTCGACACTGCACTTGTGATTCACCTCGATGATGGAGCTCAAGGATGAACTTGAGATACGGTAGCAGGAGCTCAATCAAAGCTTCACCAAAACAGAGACAACCACGACTTCATTTTGCAGAAATGGGAAGAAGATAACACTGAATGGAAGCCAAATTGTAGCTTAAGAAGGCGATGGAGCTCAACCTGAACTACGGTAGCAGGAGCTCAACCAAAGCTTCACCAAAACAGAGGCAACCACGACGCCATTTTTCAGAAATGGGAAGAAGAAAGCTACGAATGGAAGCCAAATCGTAGCTTAAGAAGGTGATGGAGCTCAACCTGAACTACGGTAGCAGCAGCTCAACCAAAGCTTCACCAAAACAGAGGCAACCACAACGCCATTTTTCAGAAATGGGAAGAAGAAAGCTACGAATGGAAGCCAAATCGTAGCTTAAGAAGGCGATGGAGCTCAACGAACCCAGCACTCGAGCTCGACGGAACGGAAGAGAACCTCTTGAGGTGGTTTCCAATGAAATCACGTTTTTACACTAAAAAGCAGGTTCCAATAGAATCATGGAAAAACCCTGATTCCGAGTCAAGTATGAACCAAATGGATTTTTTTATTGGAATCATGATTCCCTGGAACCTGATTCCAAGGAAACGCGGAACCAAATGCGGCCTTAGGGTTTCCATAATGGAATCTTCATGATCAACCTCCATTGGTTCTAGGTCAGACCCAATGGGTTCAAATGAGAGGGTCCACAACAGTCTCCTACCTTGACTTTGGGTCTTCAGACCTATAACATAGATTTCCGGATTAGGGTTTGTGAGGGATTTCACACTTTCTTTATTCCTTGGTTCCATAGGAACCTTCGATAAGGATCTATACTCTTTCTACATTTTCCTATCTAACTTTGCACAACTATCAATATTTAGCTCTTAAGAGATTCAATGAGTCACACCACCCCACCCACTGGTATCGGTTGTGCCCGACAACCAGTGGGTACGATCTATCACAGGATCCCCAGTTTTATCATCAATAACAATAAATGCAAGTAATAACAATCAAGAGCAAGAGCAAATTCAAACAAATAATTAAAAAGAATTACAAGAGTCCAAAATACTCCAAGGGATGAATCAAAGAAAGAAGTCAAAGTAATCAAATTTCAAAATTTGTCGAGTTCAGCGGAAGCAAAAATAATAAACTAAAACAAAATGTCGGATGACCTGTCCCCGCCTGCCATCAACGGGTGTTGTAACCGCACTCCAAGCACTCATAGGAGGTTTCGTGGCAAACATCTCCGTATCCCACTGACGGTACCACATTCTCTTCATAGGAGTGTGCTCCGAAACGAACCATCTGTACAATATATAATGACATACAAAGAAAGGAATGACTTTTGACGAACTCAGTAAGGATAACACATCTCACATACATATCGAAAATATATCGAAGTAAGCATATATGCAATATATGAATGCTACTAAGTTCTAACTATGCAAGTCTCTAAACGGTTAACATGCTTTAAGATATAACACCAGCCCTCCTCTGGGTAGGTCTAGTCACTCTAATCCCTCATGGATTGGTTACCTCTGTTGGGATCCCGGGTAAAGGGGTTCCGTCCTCATCAATTAACCATGGCTGGGGTTTAGGTCAACACTCTCTTACCACGACCATTGGCATGAGTACTGGCGCATGTCGGGGTTTCTAATCCAATGCAAGGTCATACAATAACATACTACATTAAGTCCAGATACTTTCCCTATGGCACCAACCAACTTGGTTCCGTTTCCTTCTCTACCTAGGAATGAGAACCCTCACGGACTGGCTACCACTGTTGGACTCCATTCCCTAACTCTATGGTCATTCACATATTGTTGGGGCTGATGCTCTCATGAGCCCTCATGACTCACGGGCGCTCCTTGGATGTGCATGAGCCCAAACTCTAACATATGCAACCCTATCAATGCATGATCAACAGTGGACCACTGAATCTCCGCACTGACTGGTTATCAATGTAGGATGAAATACAGTCATATCACTATTTTCATGCGTCACTCGACTTCAATTCCCCTACAGAAATGGTAGTAGCATGTAAGGGTACCTAGCCATGCAATCTAGACTCCCTATGTATGTCATCCAGTAGTCATGATAATGCTAGGGTATCGGTGAGCATGTATCCCATACCACAACCCCCTAATATCTCAAGCAATGGATACCCTTCTAGCACAACTACATCACATCATCAACCATTATAACATAATTATTCAATCTATACCACAAAGTGATAAAGTATATAAAAACATCATTTACATCATACATTCAATTACAATTCAATGACTTATACAACTACAGCAAGTTACATAAGCAATGAATAATATAAGAATTAAACAATTCATCATATAGCATATCATTGTATATAAATAAGAATGTGTCCTTATCTATAATTATGTAAAAATCCTAAAAGTGCAAGTAAACTTCACTCACAACAATTCTAACAAACTCAGAGAACACCTAAACATAGAGTTGCAAAAATATATAGAAGATATGAGTCAAATCAAATCAAGGACCAACTTCACAAAGCTACTGTGACCCAGCCGGTCGCTTGGGGCAGTTGGTTGGGTCAAGTGACCGCCCTTGTTATAGACAATCTCGAAGTTCGAAATTCTGACTTTTGATCTCTTAATTTTAATATGATTTTGGGAAGATTTAAATCTGAATTTCGTCCTTAAGAAGTCTACAACACAAGCATGAAGCAGCAACCTAAAATTCTAAAAATTCAATATTGAATTAATCTCCTTTGATTAGATCTATCCTTTATTCGGATGCAAAGATCCGTTTTCGGACAAGATTTAATGAAAATCATTGATGGGGAATATAACCAATACAATTCCGTCACCACCAACTTAAGGGGAATAGATCCACACCACCCCAAAAGATGAGGAAAGAAAATAGAGAGTGTGGGGATCACTTACCTCTACTAGATTCACAAAACGGATGAAAGATTGGATCTACTTCGCAAACCACGCTTCTCTCACCTTCCAGCACATGTTCTCTGCTTTCTAACTATCCACAGTAGCAATCCCGAGTAGAATAATGAGTAAAATGGTCGGGGTTTTCTGTATATATGGAACTGGGGGCAAATTAGGGTAAAAATCCCGCAAGCATACCTGGCGGTCGCTTGGGCTTCAGAAACCGCCCCCTAGTACTTTTCAATACTTAGGTGCTTTGCTCAAGGGGTTGATCCCCAACTCAAACCTAACCCTTAACAACATGTGGGGAAGATCTTACCTTGATTACGGACATCTTCAAACATACCTTGACTCTGTCTGGAAATCCATTTTCCCAGTAAGGCAAGTTCTTCATTAAGAGAATCCAGATTCATGGATTCAGGATATGGATCATGGACTTCAATCCAGATATTCCACAACTTATTCCAACTTGACCTTCGGGTTATCGGACCTGAAATATGGATTTCGGGTTAGAAAATACGGGGGTTGTTACACATTGATTATGCATTCTACGTTTATGCCAAAGGATTCCATTGCATAAACATCCCCTTCTTGTACTCGAATGCATCAACATCGTTCCAAGAGGGTTTGAGACATGCTCTTACATGCATTGATCATTCACTAGTCTTCCTTCTCACTTGGATAATCCCTTTGCCTTAGTTCATGCTGGAACATATCCTGTTGGATGAGCATCCCTTTCTTGTACCGAAACGAGTCACCGTCATACAAATAGGGTTTGAGACTCTCCATCCATCTTCTCCCTTCTACTTGCCCATAGCCCTTATGAGGGTCTCACTATCCCAACTGGAGCCAAAATGTATCCCATTGCAAGAGTATGCCCTCTCGGTGTTCGCCGTCATACAATGAAGTGTTGAGATTCTTTGCCGATAGGTTTTTTGTTTTCCTTCTATCCCACATAGGATCCTATTTTTAGGTGAGACTACATGATCTAGACCTTTATTTGATATCTAACTTTTCTAGGACATTGTAAGAAGTTATCCCTTAACCTTGAAAGGTTTTATTAGTCTTCCATTCCTTAGTCCTAGATCTATAAGGTCTATTTGATATTTCTAAAGTGCCCCTAAGGTTACATTTCTTTCATGAACATGATAATGTCTATCTTACCTGAACATAACTAGTCATAACCATGTCTCTCCCATTTATAAAGGCGGTCCTATCATTTCCCTTTCATTACCATAACTATGCATTTTTCATTCTTTATTCATTTCATATCATTTCCTACACATAAATATAATATCCCATTTTCATTTTGCTTACACTACCTCATTGTCTTTCATTCCATTAGCTTAACATATCATTGCATACCATGAACATAAAGATGTCATTACCATTGCATTGTCATAACCTTGCCATTTCCTTTTCAACACATAAGCATGATATTTTCATTTCATACCTATGTTGTAACATGTCAATTTCATAATTATGGGCTTCTTTCTTTCTTTCTTCTTCTTCTTCTTTTATTTTTCCCCCAACTTTCTTATGGTATAGCTTTCACATTTCTTTTTCAATATATGAACATACGGTTTTCATTACATATGTATATAATAACATTTCATTTCATACATATAAGCATGCCATTACATCTCTTAAGCACAGCTAGCCATGTAATTCCATTCCTTAAGCATCGTATATAATGCCGGTTTCATTATCATTATCATTTCATTACATTGCATCAAACATCATCATCACATTAACCCTTTCCCATTCATAAATATACCATTTCATGGATCTCATTACACACTTACATTTTATAAGCATCATCATGTATCTTCATTCATTAACATTAACATATCATTATATCACCGTGTAATTTCATTCCTTAAACATGCTGTGTAAACACCATATATATGCATCACATCATTGCTATCCTATCAACATAGCTATGTCATAACATTATCTCTATAAGCAGAATCATTACATATGTTTACCAGTTGACCTTGCATCAATCATCTCAAAACATAACTAGGCATCATACTAAGCATTTGTCATATGTAGACTAGCGATGGAGTTTCACTTACCTCATGTAGGCACTTCCATCTGATCCAGTTGAATTTCCTCCTCATCCTATCCCTTGGTCCTTAAATTTCATAACAATGTGAAATCATTATGTTAGACTAGGTCTACTCAGCTCACAGCCTATCAAACCTAATGGTTTAACAACCCTTGTCATATCTGTCCAGCCGGTATCTGATCCATCCGAGTACCCGAGGGAGCGATCCACAGTATCAAGATTAGGTTCACCGGCAATCACATACCATTACACATAACAACACAATCATTAGCAAGAAATAATCAAATTCAATAATTATTTAATATTTAGAATCAAGAATATTCAAAGGATCTCAAACGGAACTCAATTAATGCAGAAGCGTAATTAAAACTAAAAAATTGTTTGTCCATAAATGAAAAGTCAACTAGGAAAGAAAGAGGAGTTTAATTCTTCCAAAGTTAACATCAAGTATGTGTCTTTAATTAGGTGACAAATATGATATTTAAATATCTTAGTCTCTCTAATGATCTTTGTCTTCCTAAGCGCAAGACTAAGCTCTGTAATGGGTCACCATGCACGTCATCAATCCAGTAATCTGGTATGTCATATGCATCGGTCGCTGGTGTCTCACACTCTTCGAATGTTGAGGAATCCTGATCTACAGCAAGGTCTAAAAAAATATTTCCATGAGGGATGTGTTCCAAAGAACTCAACAAGTAATTCAACAACATATGAGTAACAACGAAACCAAAGCATGAGAAAGTGCAAGTATGATGATAAGATCATTGACTGTAATGCAATGAAGTGCTTCTATACTCTAACAATGCTAGTCTCTATTTAGTGAACACACATTAAGATATGATAGTAGCCTCCTCTAGGTAATCTCACACTGACCTCTCACGGAGTCTCATCGATCTTGAGTGTCCCCAATGAGGTATAGGGATAAAAGTCTCTCATCGACCATGGCTAGGGATTAGGGCCACACTCTCTCACTGATGCATCCAAAATCTGCTCAGCCCTTAGATCACTGAAAGATGACCTGCAAAACAATCATCAGATGTGGCCCGACCGTGGGGGTCGGGAGTCCACCTCCGATGGCTAAGTCAGTTAATGAACTGATCACGAAGGCTCTGGCTAATTGCAGAGCTAAAGTATGAATACGATTCAGTTACCTTCTTTGTACATAGGTTATGATTTATATAGTGTGTACCTTCTAATCTTGTCCGTTGAACTCGATCGAGTCTTCTTCTGGCGATTGTCAGATCTTGACGATTAGACCCGTTAGTGGGGTGATGGACAACTTCCCTTGATAACACGATCATTTTCTGCGGGTGTGGCAACTATCCAAGTATGCACGATCGTCTGCTTCCATGAGTGTTGATAACCATCGCCTGATGGGCTATCCATCCCGAGAATCTCGGACTCGTGCTTGTCTGCTGATCATGTAAGGTTTCTTCTTTAGCACGCTATCTTCAAACCCAGTTCGTACGAACCTAAGTCGTTCGGTTCAACCAGTTCATCCCCGACCGAGGTCAAGGGTTGAACCAAGAATGGACCCGGTTCAATGATATTTTTCCTGTATCACTCACCACAACCATTTTCATGAATACTGGCGCGCGTTAGGGTATTACCTAGCCCAATGCTTAATCTTTTACTTTAACATATTACTAAAGGTTTAGATATCTCCCCTCATATATCTCGCCTTCTTGGTTCAGTATCCTCCCAAATCTAGGTTTGTTGTATTCTATGGCACCAACCAACTCAGACTATGCACCCATAACCTTATTGGTCTTCTACATATAATGGGGGGGGGGGGGGAGCTCTCATGTCCCGTCATGCATCTTGCCTTCTTGAGTGCCCACAAGCTGAACGTTATTATATGCAACCCTCCCAATGAGTGGACCCCATGGCAATGTTGTGTCCCTCCCTCATGCATCTCGCCATCTTAGGTGCTCACCAACCAAATACCACTACCACGGGTCACTTGACTTCAATTCCCTTGCCGATAGGGTCATAACATGTTAGGGGTATTACTAGCCATGCAAGTAGACATCCTAAGAGTGCAATTTATATTACATGTCCATACTGAGGTTCTTGGGGGCAATGGGCATGCCACAACCTCATGTCAAGTCTATGCATATCACTGATATTTCCAAGCTCAATCACAACACATCAAAATTCAGTAAGCAAGAGTAAAACATGACTTTAAGAAATTTTAGAATATAAAGGGAATGAAATAATCATATAACAACAGCAGATCATTCATTAAGCTTGTTCAATATGAAAATAAATGTCAATGTTAAACATACATGGTTGAGTTCTTCATTTGTCAATAGATTTGTGACCTTTTTAAAGCAAATCAAAAGATGGCTTAATACAATCCAAATTATCCTAATTAATCAATGGTTAAAGTTAGAATTAACCTAAGAAGTCAAACATTGAATTAGAAACAAAAAACCAAAACTTTATCAAATCTGCTTGGGATTTGTATAGGAGAAAGGTAGCGACAGTGGACTAGGCAAATCTGATTTTGTAGTCGAATTTGCTACCTAAGCAGCCAGGGTTATGTTCGCACATTTTTTAGGAGAAAATCCCAATGGATGATGTGGTCATGGCCAAAGGGATTCCCTTGGTTTCTCGCATTAGAATGTGCTTGGGGGCTTTAGAGGATTTCACTCATATTTTTCTCCTTTGCCCTTTCGCTCGCAGCTGTTGGGAGAACTTGGCAGCAATGTTTGGAAAGGTTTGGGTGGCACACAGACTTCTCTTCTAGATACTATTAAGTAGTGGAGGCAGCAGGATAAACCATCGCCTCTAGGGGCTGTTTGACTGCATGGGTGTCTTCTCCTTCTATTCTATTTGTGGTATGTACACAATAACAGTAGGTATGAGGAAGTGTTAGCTCTCTAAAGAATGGGTGATGCATTAGATCCATTTTGGTCTGGCTTATCATGACTATGTGATTGATGGAATGAAGGTCACACTAGAGGTTTTTGCCCAGTCGAGGGCAGTAGAGTTGAAACTCAATATTAAGTCTTCCAGTCTTCCTCAAGAAAATTTCTGGGTGCCGCTGCATGCAGGGTGGGTTAGGCTGAATATAGATGGCTGCCCAGCAATAGAGTTGAAGCTCAATATGAAGTGTTCTAGTCTTCCTCAAGAAATTTTCTGAGTGCCGCTGCATGTAGGGTGGTTTAAGCTAAATATAGATTGCTGCTTCTTGGTTAATCCTGGCAAAGCAGGAGCTGGAGGGGTGTTTAGATGCAGTTACCGACTGCTTTCTGTAATTTCAGAACATTCCTGGGTGTTAAAACCAACTTTAAAGCTGACATTGAGGCCTTCATGTAGGATTTGGAATGGGCAAAAAGGTTGGAGGTGTCTTGGCTATGGATAGAGTGTCATTCAGTGGCTATGGTGGTGTTGATACAACAAAGAAAAATCCCTTGGTTCAATTTGCAACGATGGAAAGGCCTAGCATAGTTTTTAGCCAGCAAGGATTGGAAGATTTCCCACTGCTATAGGGAAAATAACAAGGTCGCTGATTTCTTGCCAAAGAGGGCTGCCAGATTGGGTAATTTAGAGTTTAATACACCCTGGACAGCAGCAATAAGGAGTGAACTAGATCTAGAGGCAACTGGCCGCTCTAGATTCAAGTTCTAATTTCTTTTCTCTTGTTTTTATCTGAGTAGGAACTTGAGCGGTTGGGAGTACTAGGGGTAAGTGAATGTTGCAAGAATGAGTGTAGGTTCCTTATTGTATGAATAACATTGTACTTTTTCACTTTTAATACGAATGAACCTTTTAGTAAAAAAAAAATCATAGAAGAACATATTACATACGATAATACTTCTTCCCATTAGCATCAAATTATGGCTTTTAGTTTCATAGATCTTATCTTCTTGTTTGAGGATCTTTCCATTACAAGGTTGGCTGATGTATGCAATTGACGCTTCTCAAATAGCACCTTCCACTTTCTCGACTGTGTATCAATTTGTTCATGCGAAATAGGGAGAAGGTGAAATTCAAAAGAAAAATAGAAAAGAAGGTTAAGATAGAATTGGGATATTATTTGACAAATTATGCTTAAGGTTCCAGCTGCTTGTGAAGAAAGTTTACCTTATTCAAAAGGTTTATTAAGATATTATTTGACAAATTAAGCTTAAGGTTCCAGCTTGTGAAGGAAGTTTACCTTATTCAAAAGGTTTATTAAATAAATAAAATATACGGCTTATGTTGCAGAGCAACAGTAAAAAGTTTCAGAAGGAAGAAGAAGAAGACAGAGAGGAGAATTGAGAAAGCTTAAGGAAAATACTTCATTGCCTTTCTATCGTATGCTCATACATTTATATTACTGAGTATAGAAGAAGCTACTAGAGTCGAATATACTCGAGTGGGTTATATCAAAACAGAATTTGTTATAACCAATCACATGGCATAGTCTTTCAAAAAGGTGGGTTGTTTGGTTACACGATAGCTTCGGCGTGGAGGAGCCCTTGGTGGATTGGTTGCTGATGTAGCTGCTGGTGTGGCATCCCTTATAGGTTGTATCGTATCATTCCTTTCCCCATCAGATGATACCTTGTCCTCAAGGTTAAATTGGGGAAAACAACTTCCAAAGACGGTGAAGTCTATCCAAGTTGCGTCTTCAAGTGGGAAACCCATCCATTGAATGAGAAACTGACGTATGGTACTGCCGTGACGCAGAATTTGTCGTTCTTGAAGAACTGCAGCTGGAGTTAAATCATGTGGTGGAAGTGCAGGAGGAGCTGAAGGCGGTGGAGGAAGACCGACACAGGGTTTGAGCACAGATGCGTGAAAAACAGGATGGATTTGAGAATCGAGTGGAAGATCCAGGCGATAGGCGACCTTACCCACTCGTTCGGTAACCTGAAAGGGGCCATAGTAACGCTTGCCCAACTTTTGATTCAAATGGCGGGCGACTGTTTGCTGGCGATAAGGACGAAGGCGAACATAGAGCCAGTCGCCGACAGCAAATTCTAAATCCCGACGCCGTTTATTGGCCTGCAATTTCATACCGTCTTGAGCCTGCGACAGATTGTGCTTGAGATCAAGTAGAAGCTGGTCGCGGGTCTGCAATTCATCATCGATCGTGGCGTTCAACGAGGAGCGAGGCAGATAATGAACCACAGATGGAGGTTCGCGGCCGTAAAGTGCTTGAAACGGAGTGGTTTGTATTGCAGAGTGGTAAGCAGTATTGTAAGAATACTCGGCCCAAGTTAAAAATTTCGCCCAGCAATGAGGATAGTCGGAGACAAAGCAACGGAGATACATCTCCAAGGTCCGGTTGACGACTTCATTCTGGCCATCGGTCTGTGGATGGTAGGCGGTGCTGAGGGAGAGGGTGGTGCCATGGAGTCGATGTAATTCTTTCCAAAAATTACTGAGAAACAGAGGATCTCGATCACTTACAATAGATCGGGGAATTCCATGGTGCCGAACGACCTCTGATAGGAATGTTTCAGCAATGATGTAGCTGGTAAAGCCAGTGGCGAGTGGGCTGAAATGTGCGGACTTTGTTAAATGATCTACCACCACCATGATCGCTGTCTTGCCACATGACGTTGGCAACCCTATAATGAAATCCATGGAAATTTCCTCCCAAACCCTTTCTGGAACTGGCAGTGGTTGGAGGAGTCCGGTTGGGCATGTTGGGGGAGTTTTATGTTGTTGACACACTTGACAACGAGCCACAAATTGTCGTGTATCCTTGGCCATTCCTGACCACCAGACATTTGCTGAGAGCCTCTTTAATGTGCGAACATAACCAGCATGACCTCCGACCGGTGAAGCATGATTATCATGGAGAAATTGCTGGCATAGGGAAGAATTGGAAGGTAAGACCAACCTATTGTTCCGTAGTAAAAACCCATGTCGAAAAATAAATTCAGAAGCAGTATTGTAGCCTTTGTGCAGGTGTTGGATAATTTGTTGAAGTTCGACAAAGGCCTCTGTCTCCACTCTAAGCTGCTGTAACCAGTCTGCTTTGGAAGTTACTGTGAACAGAGCATGGAGAGAAGTTGCGGGACACCTAGAGAGTGCATCTGCACCTTGGTTCTCTCGGCCAGGACGGTACTGAATGTCAAAATCAAAGCCGAGCAGCTTAGTTAACCAAAAATGTTCTTCAGGTGTTTGAATAATTTGAGCATTCAATTCCTTTAAGCTTCGCTGGTCAGTGCGGATGATGAATCTATTTCCCAAGAGATATTGCCGCCATTTTGCTACCGCCTATGTTATAGCATACATTTCGCAAGCATAAGTTGAGGCAGCCTGCATTCTAGGGGACAATTTGCGGCTGTAGAAGGATATAGGCCGCCCCTGTTGAGAAAGAATGGCGCCAATTCCAGAGCTAGAGGCATCTGTTTCAAGCATGAATGGGTCGTGAAAATTTGGTAATGCTAATACAGGTGCCGTTACCAGTTTATATTGTAAGGTGCGGAAAGCCTCAGCTGCTACAGAAGACCAGTGATAATTGCCCTTGCGCAGAAGATTGGTTAATGGTGCTGCCAAGTTTGCATAACCTTGAATAAATCTGCGATAATAACCTGTTAAGCCTAAGAACCCGCGTACCTCCTTGATATTTTTCGGAACTGGCCAAGACATGATTGCCTCAATTTTCTGCGGATCCACAGCAAGACCCTTGCGAGAGATGATATGCCCAAGGTATTCGACCTCTTCGGTGCCAAACACGCACTTGCTCAACTTGGCAAATAGTTGGTTCTGTTTGAGAATTCCAAGTGCAATTTGAAGATGACGGAGGTGATCTGTCCAACTGGTACTGTAAATGAGCAAGTCATCAAAGAAAATGAGAATAAATTGTCAGAGATAAGGCCGAAATAGATGATTCATGGTGGCCTGAAATGTTGACGGAGCGTCGGTGAGTCCGAAGGGCATCACAAGAAATTCATAGTGTCCTTCGTGTGTGCGAAAGGCTGTTTTCTCAACATCTGTAGTGGCGACTCGAATTTGATGATAGCCAGACCCTAAGTCTAGTTTAGAAAAGAATATAGACCCATGAAGCTCATCAAAGAGTTCAACTGCTGTGGGGATTGGAAATCGATCTCTGATGGTTACTGCGTTTAGTGCTCTGTAATCCATGCAGAAACGCCAAGTGCCGTCGCATTTCTTGACGAGAAGAACGGGTGAAGAGTAAGGACTTATACTGGGGCGGATGATACCTGTGCTCAACATCGCCGTCACCTGTTTCTCAATTTCACTTTTCTGGAAGTGAGGGTACCTGTAGGGCTTTACGTTAACAGGGTTAACTCCAGGTTGAAGATGAATGTGGTGTTTGTGGGCCCGAACCGGTGGTAGCTCCAGTGGTTCTTGAAATATTTCAGAATATTGATCCAGTAAGAGTTGAAGCTCTTGGCGTGAGTGATGTGTGGGCTGAGTTGCACCATGATCCAATTCAAGTTTGTATAGAACGTCATACTCATGGGCTGCAATAAGCTTTCTTAGCCCATGAAATTGCAATTGCATTGGTACCTCTTTTGTAGCCCCTGTCAACACCACCCTTTGACCAGCATGCTGAAAATGCATCGTCATGTGTTGATAGTCAAAAGTAATGGGTCCTCGCTCAGCCATCCACTGTACCCCTAAAATGAGATCAGCGCCATAAATGGGTAACACATGAGCTTCAAGAATTGAGGAATAACCCTGGAGAGTAAGATTGATATTACGAATTATTCCTTCCCCTGACATGCAGTTCCCATCTCCCACCACCACAGAGATGTTGCGAGAAACCTCGATCGTCAGATTTAGGTTGCGGGCTATTTCACTTCGGATGAAGTTATGTGTGCTTCCACCGTCAACGAGAACTTGAATGGAGCGTCCCAAAACCGTGCCTGTCATCCGTAATGTGGTTGGAGAATTGACTCCCATCATGGAGAATAATTCCTGCACCTCTTTTGGTTCCGCTACATAAACAGGATCGGAAGACACCACAGTGGTTTCCTCTGGTTCATCCCCTTCTTCAAATTCTAATAAGTAGAGTTGCCGTGTTTTGCAGCGATGTCTCGGAGTAAAAGGATCCTCACAGTTGTAACAGAGTCCCTTCTCCCTTCGGACTTGCATCTCTGTTGGTGTGAGTCTTTTGATCGAGCTCTTTTGATCGGCCATGCCCCCCCCGGATTTTTCAAAATTTGGATTAATTCCCTTCAATTTTGGATTTTTTATATTAATCTTCTTCATTTTTTCAATTTTTTCTCTTGTCACATGTGAAATGTCACTATTTGGACCCCCCCAAATATTGAGAACAACTTTAAATGTAAAATAATGGGTATAAAAGTCAATTTCTAGTTAAAAACCTAATTCCTCAATTCCCACCCCCTCCCCCCCCCCCCCCCCCCCCCCCCCCCCCCCTTCTTCCTCTCCTCTCTTTCAACGTGGACTAAGGAAATTTTTGAAAAAAATCTTATTAGATATTTAAATGTCATTTATAATTAGAAACTAACCCCAATCCTCCCTCTCTCTCCTCTCTCCTCTTTTTTTCCTAATTATTCTCTTAAGTTTCTTTCTTCCTATTTATTCTTCCCTTTTAAAAGCGTGGGTTAAAGAAAATTTGGGGAAAAAATCTTCCCCACAATTGGGTACTCTTTTAATTAATAAATTAATTAATAATTTTTTTTTTTTTTTATAATTTTTTTTTTTTTTTTTTTTCTAAATTTTTTTTTTTTTTTTTTTTATAAAAAAAAAAATGTCTATAGTTAATAAGGTAACTAAGTACCATTGGTTGCATTTCTTACCTTAAAAAAAAAAATATTGGTCACAAAAAAATTTATTCAATAAAAAAATAACAACGAGGACCCAACAATAGTGTAGCAAAAATATGGTGTAATGACTTCATTCTTGCCCCCAATATTGAATCGCCCCAGCTCTTGGTAGATGGAAGTGCTTTGTTAAACCCCGGTGGAGTTGGTAACAGCGGTGGTTTTGCAGAAATCGGAAGTACCCGCGAGTAGTTCCTTCTTCCTTCCAGCAACTTATGCTCATACAACCGAGCAAGTCCCACCGTTTCTGCCATATCTGCAGGTCTAGCTGCCATAAATTCATGTCGAATATCAGTTTTAAGGCCTGAGACAAAACAACTTACCAGGAAATCGATGGGAAGTCCCGTGATCTGATTCGCCAGGGCTTCATAACGAGATTGATATTCTGCTACTGTTGTGATCTGAGTGAGTTTGGCTAATGTAGCTCGAGGATCGTCGAATGGAGTTGGACCAAACCTGCGAACGATAGCTAATTTGAATGCCTCCCATGATGAGAACATACCGGACTTATACATCCATTGGTACCACTGTATTGCTTCTCCATCCATATGGAAGGAAGAAATTCGTAATCGTTGGTCATCAGGTGTGAGGTGATAATCGAAAAATTGCTCTGCCTTGAACGTCCAGCCAGTGGGATATGTGCCATTGAAGCGAGGAAAATTCAGTCGGATTGTTCGAGTTTGAATCGATCCAGTCGCCGGTGTTGATGGGATCTCCGAAGAAGATCCAAATCGATTCTGAGATACAGGCGTGGATGGTGACCGTAGTGCTTGTTCAATCCTTCCGTCGATTGCTGTTAACCGCAAGACTACTTCAGAGAGTGTCATTCTCTATTCAGTAAGAGTCTCATGTTGGGCATTCATCACTGCCTGCAATGCTGCTAGTTTCTCTTCGTGTTCTGCTGTTGTAGCACTAACATGTTTCACAGCTTCATCGATTTGCCCCATTCTCGTTCTCTCTGTCATCGATCCGGCAGGTCGGACCAATGTTGCAGAGCAACAGTAAAAAGTTTCAGAAGGAAGAAGAAGAAGATAGAGAGAAGAATTGAGAAAGCTTAAGGAAAATACTTCATTGCCTTTCTATCGTATGCTCATACATTTATATTACTGAGTATAGAAGAAGCTACTAGAGTCGAATATACTCGAGTTAGTTATATCAAAACAGAATTTGTTATAACCGATCACATGGCATAGTCTTTCAAAAAGGTGGGTTGTTTGGTTACACGATAGCTTCGGCGTGGAGGAGCCCTTGGTGGATTGGTTGCTACAAGAAAAAGGGCCTACGGCGGCGTTTTCAAAACGCCGCTGTAAGTCTAAAAGTGCAGTTGTAAACTTTTCCCGGCACTTAAAAAACGCGACAAAAAATGCCGGCAAAAGTACTGCCATATTGTTACGGCGGCACTAAATGCAAACGACGGGAATTGTGACTTATGACGACACATTTACCGGCATTTTCTAAAAACACCGTTAAAAGCGGTTTATTGTGGCATTTGCTAAACGCCGTTGTATGTTATTTTTGTCGGCGTTTTTAGAAAACGCCGTTAAAAGTTATTTATTGCGGCATTTATGAAACGCCGCCATAGGTATTTTTGCCGGCGTTTTTTAAAAACGCCGTCATTTGTTACCTATGCCGGCGTTTGTAAAACGCCGGGATAAGTTTTTTTTAATTAAAAAAAATTGATTCCAAAAAACCAAATTCAATTTTACAAATATAAATGCGCCACTTTCCATTATACATATACCCACAATCTAAAATGTAAGCACAAATGAAGATCCAATTCTACCAATACAACAACTCAGCTTGTAAGCATAGATGAAGACCCAATTCCTTTGTATTGGCCACACAACACTTAGCAGAAAAGTTACCACACAACCATTAGTACAGTTGTACAATCTAAAAAATGAAAGGCAAAAGAGTACAAATAAAAATAATAAATCATAAGATCAAAATTTGAAATAAATTAAATGTCCAAAGAGTGTTCTGCATCCAAAAATCAAACATATATTTATTTTGAATGATGAAGAGTTGACATCCCTTTTCAGGGAATGTAATACAGAGAATTGGGAAGCTTAAATGTTCTCATGGCACCAGGAAGCCCCACAAGGCAGGGCCACTGTGATTCAACCATTCCCAGATACAGTAGCCTTCATGGATCAGCTTCTTCCTCTGCTCTGCCTTGAACTCTTGCACTGTCATGCCATTGTTCTCATAACCCCTATCATAAACAGACGGTGAGAGACACAACTCATTGAGTTAATGATTGATCTTGATTCTTGATAGAAGAATATAAACTTCTGATTCAACTAAGTGAAAGGATAGAACTTCACCAACCTCAGAATGAGACCAGACCACCCAGTGCAACCAACCTTGAAGAGGTTATCAGTTGTGGGATCCCTGAGGTGTTCTCCTCTTGAAGACATTAAGAAGATCTTCAATCCTCTTCGTTTGATCTCATTGAAGAGGTTCATCGAGTGCTTCAGAGCTGGAGCGTTGCTCTTCCACACCCATTTCTCAAAGTCTGTAACATTGAACTTCTCTCCTCTGAAAACAATAATTAGTTATAGAAATTGCTAACAAAGGAAAAAGAAGAAAAACGTGGAAGATCTGATAAAAGGTAGGAAATGGAGCCCAGATCAAGAGCTCCTATGTACAGTACCTGTGGCGATGTTTCTTGAAGTAAGGAACAGTGGAAAGAAGGGTATCATCAATATCAAAGATCCAAGCATCTTTGCCATCACCAGTCAACTTGAAGTTTTTGCTGAGATAGATGGTGCATTCTTCCAGTGCTTTCTTTGAATCCACCTTGTATTGAGTGGAGGTCATGTACTTGCCGATGTAATCTGTGCATTCTTCAGGGACAACTCAATAGCCACGAATGTTATGGAGCTCAACATTGATCCTCCAAGCTTCACAATAGTTCTTCAGATCTTCAGGTCATTTGAGTCCTTCCCTATCTTCGACTGGTTCAAGATATTCCAGTTTGCAACTGCTACACCAACAACGAGACTAGAGAAGCACAGCAACAAACCCAGATTTCTTCCCATTTTCTCCTTCTTTATGATCAAAAGACAAAAAGGATTCTGGGGGTGGATCAGGAGAACCGAGCTTTGGATATTTATGTTGGTGGATTTCCAATTTTCAAATTGCACCACATGAACCTGCAAGTTGCAAGAGAGACAATCAAAATTTCATTTCTATTCTGGGGTTTCTTTAAGCACCACATGAGAAGCTTACTTACCCACAACAGCAACCATATCTGTGACTGAGAGTCCTTGGTCTATGAACTTTGCAACGAGAGTAAGAAGACCCTGATCAGGTGTGGGGATGTTTGAGACAGCAAGGCTGTAGCTTGCACTTATGGAATCCTTTCTATCTAGTGGTACATCCCAGTAAGGTCCACCAACCTAAGAAAACAAAAGATTTACAATAATCCATAGGCATCAAAAGATTACTTTGACAAAAAAGTACCTATAAAAGCTGCTGCAGGAATGCAATATAAAAAACATTCCGACTTTAATAAGAATGAAGTGAAACTAAGCAATATCCTAAGTTCTAAACAAGAAAAATTAAAATGCTAATTACTTAACCGCATTGGCATATGTCACATATGTTTAGTATATACCACATAAAGTGTTTATGTTTAATAGATATACATCATGAACATAGAAGAGTAACTGGTCCATGTCTAGTTGATGAGAACTCACAGTAATTAGTCCAAATGGCCATGATTGTGACACCTAATTCCCTGGCTTTTATGGGTGCTCGATCATTGTCTGCTCTCTACCTAACCACTGTTAATAAATAGCACCAATAAGATGCCCATTGTGCTTGTCTCACCAGAACTTGAACCACCATTACCATCAGTTTTAAGGATTAGCTCTAGAAGTAATGGAGAAATGATGACCTTAGAACCATTTTCAATCCTTCTAGTTGCCAAGATATTATAAGAAGAGGAACAGAATGAGTTACCAACTAGTTCAGTACAAGCATATGAAATTGAAAGAAAGCTCAAATATCATAGATGTCTCTAAATTATAAGAAAATGAAGTTGATGCTTGTATCACATGCCAAAGGGCATAGTAACCCATGAGATACTCTTCCAACTTCATTGGTGTGTCACCTTCAATCTTCTTTGGTCTTCGGCCTCCATCCAACATTAAGTTTCTTTTCATACTTGGTGAATCCTTCTGTGTTTCTTGATGTCTATTAATTAATTTACCAAGATGTTATACTTGAAATATAAAAAGGAAAATGACACATGAACTAAACATATCTATCATCTGTGAAAGTAAAGTTAAAAACGGGTGCAACTTACAGAGCTGATCATAAGAGTCATGATCATCAACACCTAGTCGGCACTTAACACTGACTGAGGCATTGGAATTGGCTGCAATTGCTGACATAGCCTCCCCAACAAACTACCCTTACAAACACCAAAATGCATCAAGGTTAATTAAGAAAGACAAATTGACAATCTGAAACATGTAAAGTCATGACTGCAGTGTTCGAAATAGAAATTTAATCATATAAGTAATTTGCACCTTTGGATCAAGCATAAGACGCACACCAAAGCACCCATGACCTGCAACTTTTCCGTTAGGGCACCCACAGCTGTTTCATCAACTCTAAGTGAAAATACAAGAAGAAGAGAGGCAGTTACATGTAGAAGAACCAATGATGCAGGTGGAGATGGAACCATTGACACTAACAGAAACACCAGCAGTAGATATTGCCTGTGATGAGGTTCAATTAGAAATGGCTTCGCATATGCGAGACTCGATCGCAGCTGAATTGTGGAATGACTATATGCTTGATTGCAAAACACGTACTACGTCTCCTGCTCTGCTTTTTCATAGAGACATGGACGGCAAGTATATATATGATGAATTGAGACTAAGGAGACCAAGATTGCCACTTGCATATTCCAAAGTGAATTGATTAGATTAAGAGAGAGAGAGAGAGAGAGAGAGAGGACAACACATAAACCAAAACCAGTGTGAAATTGGGAGCCAGAGTGGATCCTTAATCAGTGAAAGCTTACCTGAGTTTTAGAGGGGGAAAAGCCCTAGTTTCAGGGGAGCGGTGATAACATCTATCTCATCCCTGTCGATTTCTCTGACCTACTCGACGATGCCATGATTGAAACTCGCATGAGCCTTTCAACTTCTCGTTCCCTCACTTCTCTCCAAGAAACCCTAAACCTCCTCTCTGCAACTTATCGTACCGCTGCCTTTATCATTGATAACTTCACCACTAATGCTTTTGATGTAGCCAAGGAACTGAAAATTTCCTCTTACCTCTTCATCGCCTCCACAGCTATGCTTGTGTCTTTGGCGCTTCATCTGCCAAAGCTCGACGAAGAAATCCTAAACCGAGGGAGCGAGAGAGATGATCTGAGAAGAGAAGGAAAAAAACCCTAAGCGAGGGAGCGAGAGAGACGATCTGAGAAGTAACTTCGTCTTCCAAACTGAAAAAAGCGCGGTGTTTTGGTAGCCAAAAATGGGCGAGCTATATATTTGGGAGGAAATTTGGGTTATGGGGGAAAATGCCGCATATAGGACGGCGTTTCATTGAAACGCCGTGAAAAGCATGAAAATGCTGCATCTACCGCGGCGTTTCTTTGAAATGCCGTGAAAAGCATGAAAATGGCGCAACATGAAATGCTGCTAAAAGTGAAATATGGGCGCGGGCTTTGGCGGGAGGAACTAGGGCAATGACGGCATTTCTAGAAATGCCGCTAAAAAAATGAAATATAATTAGGGCAACGACGACATTTCTAAGAAATACCACTAAAAAAGTGACACATAATTAGGGCAACGACGGCATGCACTAAAAAAGTGACACAATTAGGGCAACGACAGCATTTCTAAGAAATGCCACTAAAAAAATGATACGGAATTAGAGCAACGATGGCATTTCTAACTGAAAAAATGACATAGAATTGGGCAACCGCTAAAAAAGTGAAATGTGAAAGGCTAACAAAGTGACAACATACGACGGCGTTTATAAAAAACGCCGTGATAAAATGACATACAGTGGCACTTTATAGAAATGCCGCTACATGTTACCATACAACGGTGGTTTTGCCGCTATATGTCAATATACTACGGCATTATTAGAAAACGCCGCTATATCCTTATCCGAAGTGCCGCTGTATGCCCATCAGATCTGAGGTAGCTGCTGGTGTGGCATCCCTTATAGGTTGTATCGTATCAGCTTATGAAGTAAGCCTACCTTGAATCAAATGTTCAATTGGATTCAAAGGCACTTCTTGATAGTTACCCCTAGAGCTCTGCCGCAATAGTCCATCTCCATAAGCTAATTGTTTTCTTAGAACGAAGATTTCAAATTTGAAATCTATGAGCCCTGTTTGTTTGTTGGGTGGAAAGGAATAGTGAGAGAAAGTTTGATTATTTTCCTAGGAACAAGGCAAATTGCGTGAGTTTGTTTAGGTAATAATAGATGAAGACTTGATTGGCTGTGGGGAGGAGAATAATGAAAACTAGTTAAATTATCAAAACACCCTTCAAAGGTAATTAAGAACAATAGAAAAGATCCCTAAAATGTGATTTTTAGCATCTACTACTCACATCAATGTAATTGTCCTTAATTCCTCCTAAAAATATAGCATGTGTCCCCTCTAAAATCTGATGGTGTATTTTGGATTGGAAAAATATTGTCCTCCGCTTATATGTAAATTCTCTATTTACTCTTACTTCCCTTTCAAAAGTTTAACCTCTAATTCACCTAAAAAATGAGTTATTATCTCTTCTTTTCCTGTGATGGGATTGGGTGATCAAACTCCTATACTAGAAAGTCATATACTATACTTTCACATGTCAATCCTACGATACAAATGGGTATACATGCATGATGAGGATAATTCCTTTTACATTACGTGAAAGAAAATTGGGTGAATACTATGAAAGATTTGGCCCTTTGGCAACGACCAATGTCTTTTAGTGAAGATGTCAGGGCTCAATTTTTCATAGTGGTACATTTAAAAACTATCCTGAGGATGTAATGGAGGTGCGTGCAAACTTATCCGGATGAACCTCATAACCAGAGGAAGGAAAAAAAAAATAGATCAATTTATTAAAGGATAAATCATACACAATTGCATTATATTAATTATGTAAAAAATAAATCAAGAACAACCAACTTAACTAAATATCACATTGAAATAGGATTCAAACTAGGAAGTTCCCCGAAGCAAAAAGTTGGTAATACTCAGTACAATTGCAGATAATTGTTTGAAAGTAGCATTCTCTACCGACAATGGTGATTTCAAACCAGGCTTCTCCTTAAACCCATCTTCACAATTCGAAGATGCATCGAACACAGAACTCATTTTGATATTCGCTGAGCTATAATCCTTAGATTTGAATGCAGTGACTACTTCATCTATTTTAGATTTCGCATCAGAGTAATGCGTTTTACAATCCTGTAACCTTGCTTTGACATCCAAACTGAATCTTCCACCATTCAAAAGCTTATCAATCTGTGAACCAATCTTCGTGGCATTCGTTTTCGTTAAACTCAATGAGATAAACCCTAATCCTTGAAGACTTGTACTGTGGCTCTTGCGATTTTTTCCAAGAGCTGCAAAACAGAAGCCATAATTAATATTCTTGTTACCTTGAGCAGCTTTCTGACATGTTTCAGTGACGATATCAGCATCAACTATGGCAAGAAATAAAGTGAGAACAAATAAGAAAGCCAAAGAAGACTTCATTTTGTTTATTTCTTCAACTTTAATTATCTTTCATAAAGATGATAACCAAGATTGACTATTTATACTGCTAAGATCTAAAACAAGTGGATCTAGCAAAGCAATTGCATGTAACCTCCCAACAACCATGCATGCCTAGTTATCTTTTAATAGAAAGCGATTCAAAGATATCTATCGTCCAAAGACAACATCGACCCAACCATATTACTGGAAGTATTTTTGCAGTTGTTGGAAAAAATCATCGATAGGTCTAGAATTTAATATTGGGGGAGCTCAATAAATTTTCTATCCATTTTCTTTATCATTAAAATTTTTCTTCAACAAGGGACGAGCAAGTGCACATATTTCACACATGAAAAGAGGACAAGATGATTTAAGAAATATACAAAATACAAAGGATCAAAAGGGAAATTTTCTAAAAAGGGCAGAGGGGGGCACAGGTCGAAGCTTGGTCCAAGGGCAGCTCTGTCCTTGGACACATTGGCCTAATCCAACGGAACTCTTAAGACAATGACCTGATGCCAAGATCAGATGCATATAAAATCCACCGCTTCGCCTAGCAGCACGATGCTTGTATTGCTCTCCCACAACCCCTTTTTCATCAATTCGCTCAAAAGCAGTGAGCTACAGTCAACCTAGTTAGAGAATTTGAATCGAGGTTAACCCATTGCATCCTCCCATATCTCTTGTGCAATCCCTACTGGTTAAGATTGAATTAGAATAACTAGACAGTAATGCCTTAATTTGCAGCTGATTTAGCTTAAAAGTTAGCCACAACATTTGTTTCTCTATAGCAATGAGTGACTTTTCAATCTATTGTTCCTAGATATAGATAGAGTTCGACCAGCTCTGCGGTGCAAACCATGGCAGCTTCTTTTTGGACAATAAATAATGCAAAAGCCTTATAAAAACTTTTCCACCCAAATTTTCCAAAAATCAAAATCCTTTGCTATTTCAGTCCTCTTCCACTTCATCTTCAAAATCAGTCATTTTACCAACGAATAATTGGCTCTGAACACCCATCGAAATTTAGTTTCACCCATTAGTATACTCCAAGAAGTATTTCATATATTACTTTTCAATCCTTATATATGATATGATTAGATTTGACTTCACCCAAAACAAATTATACTTCTCTTTCTCTTTTTCCTTTGTTGCAAGACAAAGAAGAAATTACCCCCCCCCCCCCCCCCCCCCCCCCCCCCCCCCCCCCCCCCCCCCGTCCCGTTGCGCGGGAAACTAGATTGAAAGAAACAAGCAAAATAAGGACGAGGGTGAGTTAGCCACCAAGTACTAGATATCTTTGGCCTAAAAGCACCCAATGTCAAGAAATCCACAAAGAGATTATTTTCCCTTCTGACTAAAAGGAATTGAACCAAATTGAAGTATGAAGCCAAGGCTCTAATTTCCGTAACAATAACAGCAATTGGCAAGCTGCTGGGACTCAAGTTCAAAGTCTTAACAAGTTCCAAACACAGAGTAAATTGAGAATGTTTCCCACACGACCTAAGCATGCATGTGCTAATGAGGTGGTAAAATAAGAGAATGTGTTCCGCTTTCCTTCCTGTCATTCCTTCTCTCTTCTTGTCCTCTGACAAAACTAGTTGTCAGAGTTGCAGGTTGGAAAAGACTGAATATATCTATTACAGAGAAAACAAACCAAGAGTGGTACACAAGAGAAGAATACAAAGACTTACCAACCAAGAAGAAGATGCTCTGAGAGTAAGAGTAACCGCTGAAAGCTGCAACTGCGAGCAAGGATGAGGCCATCCCGTAGCGCTTCGGCCTCTATCACAACCACCGAAGGAGATTTAGCAAACACACATTTGGCCACCACAAAGGAGTGATTAGAATAAAAAGTTACGCATGCTCGAGCACCTTCTTGGGACTTTGGGTTCCAAGAACCATCTGAGAAGATACAATTGGTACCATGGGTCAGATCCATCTCAAAGGAGATCGGCTGAGGTAACGTACTCAACCTTGAAAGAGATGGTGCTTAAGGAAGTTATAACTTCACCACTGCTCGCAATGCACAATATAGGACATCGTTCACCAAGGGATCTCGGTGCTTGAAGGCAACCGCATTCATTTCCTTCCAAATTTTGCCAATTAATTTGAGGCCAAAGGACAGAAAAATACTCCTCTGAAGCGATATCTTTATAAACCTGGCAAAAAGAATAGACTTGATTCTAGGAATTGAACTGCTTAGATAGAATTTTAAGTTTTCTTTTAATTTCAACTGATGGACCTTGAAATTGAATAAGCTAATAACATATTGTTATATCGAACCCTTTTTGAGACTTATGAAGCGGTGCAGACCATACGAACCAGGGTCAACTAGGTTCAACCTAGTCCTTTTGGCTCCAAACTAATCTCTCGGCACTCCTCGGAAAAGGATTTCTGGTCCAACCATTTGGTGGCAATTACACGCCGGACACATGCTTGACACATCTCCCGGCCACAACTCGTCGGTAAGATCTTATACCAATAAGTATCTTTATACAACTGTATGCATGCTAAGGCTTTAAAGTCAGCATTTAATGTGTCGTACCTATGCATCTAATGATCTGCGCTTATCAAGGGATAAGAGAGCATCCCAAATTCTTCTAGGAATTGCTTCAAGTCGTTTTATCGGGGCTCAGAACCGATGTATTACATCTAGATTCAGAGATATTTTCAAAATCCTTAAAGAGTGCTTGAATCTAGTTGCTTCAAGCACAAGCAAGCTGAACCTTCACCTTGGATCTCCCCTTGGGAATCAGATCTAGCCATCCAACAGATGTCATCCATCTTCTCCATGGAACCTTCTTTCCGGTATAAGAACGGTCACTCATACCTACTCTGGGTAAGCGAAGTGAAAGACTGAAAAATTATGCTACACTAAGACTAAAAATAAAAAATATATATATAAAAAAAATAAATCCCATTTAATCTTGCATTAACTCCGGCACCTACCCAAGAGAACTTCACTTCTTTGGGCATTTACGCATCCCTGTGAGGAATTGTTATCCAGAATCTATCATCGGAGGCAGCTTCCCATCCACAGAGGCAGCCCACTCTCACATGTTTTTTGTGGTCTACAAATTCCAAGTTCGGTTCGCTTCATGGTTGAACCATAGCTGATATATTTTAGAGCAACACATACACAAAGCTGGTCTTTATTCACGTCATATATAGCTAGATTCTCGATCTTTTTAAAACAAGATAGCCAGGGAAGCTTCATTGAGGAAGTTAGTAAGAGCCAGTACAATTGCAAAGAGTTGGTAGAAAGCAGCATTCTCTACTGGAAATTGTGATTTCAAATAAAGATTTCTCCTTGAACCCATCTTCACAAGTCAAAGATGCATCTAACACTGAAACCATTTTGATATTTGTTGTGCCATAATCCTCAAATTTGAGTGCATTAACTGCTTCATCCATAGTTGATAATGCAGCAGAGTAAAGCTCTTATACAAATCTGTAATGGTTTTTAACATTTGAACCGAATTTCCCATTTTCCAAGAGCTCTCCAATCCATGCGTCAATTTCCATGGCATTTTCTTTGGTCTATCTCAAAGAGATGAGCTCTAATTCTTGGAGATTTTACACTATGGCTCTTAGGATCTTCTCCGAGAGTTGCAACACAAAAATCATAATTGATATTCTTGTCACCTTGTGCAGCTTTTTGGCATTTCTTGAAATCGCTCTGGCTTCAGCCATTTCCCTCTGATTTAGGGAACCAAAACCAACCAACATTAGTCACCCAAAATAGGACATGAATATGAATATATTTACAAATGTCACATTAATAAATAATTGAAGAAAGTAATCTACATACAAGAGAGAAAAACAACAGATTAAGATAGGAATGCAGATTAGTGAAATGTAAACTTAAAGGATAAAATTGAAGGAAAGCTATAAGGTTGAGGATGTGCGGAAAATTGTGAGATAAACGGTAGATTAAGATGGAAATGTAGATTCAGTTGATTTCTTCGCTAGTTATTCACTAACTTCATCCATCTCCTTTGATTTCTGAAATCAACTTAGCAGACATAAACATGCAAATAATTAATAGAGTGACTGATGGTTGAAGGTAAGGAA
This sequence comes from Hakea prostrata, assembly GCF_041222555.1. NCBI lineage: Eukaryota > Viridiplantae > Streptophyta > Magnoliopsida > Proteales > Proteaceae > Hakea > Hakea prostrata. The sequence continues at coordinate 36,474,516 of NC_142609.1, forward strand.
ATAACATGATTCTATAGACAAAGAAATTGCAGAGTTAACAAACTTACAAAATCAATCTCCAATAGTGGGTTTGGATCTGAAGGTAAAATAACAAAAATAAAACAACTTGGAGAATATTCTCGTGCTTGGTATTTGTCTTCTGTGGTGAAGAAGAGGAAGAGTTTTCTTAAGTTTATTGGATCTCAATCGTTATTGAAGAATTAGTGGAATTTTTATAGTTATATTCAAATCAAATTCCCACCACTTTGTAGTTATCCAAAATTAAAGAGTTTTCCAAGATGAGCACGATAAAAATAAGGAATTGAACACTTTACTTGTAAATCTTGATTTAAAATTTTTCTAATAAGGAATTTAATTATTAAAGATTTTTTTTTAAATAAAATAGAGAACAAAAAATAAGGAAATTGAAAGATTTTGGTTATGGATGTATCATTTCTTATTGTTTCAATGGAATTTATTTTGCTACTGTTATAAATAATATTTATTATGGATGTCTATTACCCCAAAGAGATTGTACTTCCAATTGAAGATCTCAACTACTTCAGGATGCAATATTGGTGAAAATCACAACCATCTCATTACACAATGTTGGCAGCCAATATTTCTATTCTATGCATCTTCTATCTTGGGTGGCAATCTATTCTTCCATATCAAGATTATCTTATTGTGTGTGAGAATCATATATTGTATTTCTTTGTAGACTATGATATTACCGTATCAGAGAAGATGCTAGTTCCATTATAAATATGTAATGATTAACTCAATAAAAATGTGGAACTGATCTTATCTTTCTTCTTTATATTCAATATTTTTTTTATTTTATAACACGTTATCAGCACAATTCCGCTCAAAGTAATTGTGAACAACTCCGCTTAAAGTATTGTGTTTTGAGAAGAAAGACAGCAGACTATGTACCTCCTCGTGCATTTTTGTAAACAATGGAGTTACATTCTCCATCTTGAAATATAAGTGCATCGTGATAGAAAAGGTATGTATTTTATTGAATATAAGAATCAAATAACATATTAGGTTACCTTAACAATTGTGGTTTGTCATTAACCAATTTAAAAATAAAGATTTTATTTAGAACAAATTACACTGGCACCCCAAAATGGAGGCCTTAAAGCACTGACACCCCACTTTATGTTTTAAAAATACATAGGTCCTATTATGTAAGAATGGTTATTACTTGGTTAGTCATATCTATACAAAGACTACTATACCCTTGACTTATTCTCCAAGAAATCTATTTTCATTTATTCCAAAAAAAAACTAACCCTGTGCACGATTGGGATCTCAACGGTTTCACTTCTCATTTCTCCCTCCATTCAAACATTCTTTCATCTTCTTTCTTTCTTCTTCTTGTTTCTTTTCTTTTTCTGATTTTACGTTTCTGGTTTGCTGCAAGGAAGAGGGGACAGAAAGAGAGAGAGGCCATTTCACTTCTCATTTCTCCTTCAACGGTTTCACTTCTCATTTCTCCCTCCATTCAACCATTCTTTCTTCTTCTTTCTTTCTTTGGCATTACCAGTAGGAGAGCTTTGATGTTGACGTCGGTGAGCCTCTCTGCCTTCTGAGTTTTCCCGATTCGTGAAGATCACATCGAGAAAATCAGGTTTCCCCTTACGTTCATGAGCAGTTGCTTGGTGCTGCTTAATCATCTTTGAAATGAGAGCATCCCATTTCTTATGAAGCTTCTTCATGCTTCCTTCAATTCCCTATAAATCCATCCACGCAATTGAAGGTATGAAATCACCAATATTGAAAAACCCAGTAGACGTCATGAGCTCAACAACCATGTCCTTGAACTCGTTCGACTCGTCTCCCTTCGTAGCAAAAACTCGGCGACAACAACTTAGCCATGGCATAAGTCAACCATCTTAGGCACAACAACGGGTTCACCACGACGAGCTAACTCACACATGGCTCTTGTCATATGACCGAGTTCAGCAGAACGGACAACAACCTAGTCTTCCAAAGCCTTGCCGCCGAGCATGTGGAGGTTACTGAGCTTGCGGAGCAGCTTCCAACGAAGACCATGTCTTGCGCGTCATAGGCGATATGGGTGGCGCCGGCGTTGGGTGGGCGGTTGGAGAAGTTGAGGTCAAGTGTTTTAAGGAAGGCACGAGCAGCGTCCGGCGTGGACGCAACCGCCATGCAACAGGTGCCCATCTTAAGGTACATGACAGGGCCATGTTTCTAGGCAAGATCAAATAAGTGCCCTTCAATCTTTTTCTTTTAGTTTTTCAGATTTTAGTAAGGGCATTCGTGGAATTAAAAAAAATTAACAATGTGTTAACAGTTTTACTAATAGAATGGACTAGTGTGTTTATTGAATTGGGGTGTCTGTGTTTTTTAAACATAAAGTGGGGTGTCAGTGTTTTAAGACCTCCATTTTGGGGTGCCAATGTAATTTGCTCTTTTATTTATTTTACATAATGGTTGTTAGTCTTGCACCACAAATATTGTTAAATGCACCTGAAGTTGCAATATTTGAAACTGTAAATAAATACAGTTCTACAGATGCACATGAAGTTGCAAGATTTGAAACTGTAAATGAGTACAGTTCTGCAGATGCACTTGAAGTTGTAAGATTTGATATTATAAATGAATATAGTTCTGCATATGCACTTGAAGTTGCAAGATTTTATATTATAAATGAATATAGTTCTGTAGATGCACTTGAAGTTGCAAGATTTGAAACTGTAAATGAATACAGTTCTGCAGATGCACTTGAAGTTGCAAGATTTGAAACTGTAAATGAATATAGTTCTGCAGATGCACTTGAAGTTGCAAGATTTTATATTATAAATGAATATAGTTCTGCAGATGCACTTGAAGTTGCAATATTTGAAACTGTAAATGAATACAGTTCTGCAGATGCACTTAAAGTTGCAAGATTTGAAATTGTAAATGAATATAGTTCTGCAGATGCACATGAAGTTGCAAAATTTGAAACTGTAAATAAAACAGTTCTGCAGTTTTTTTAAATTAATTCTTTACTGAAATTATAAGGAGAAAATATTATTCATGAAAATATGCTAACAAATTTTCAAGTTTCAGATTTGTTGTTACAATAGTAATATTGTAAAAGGAGTTTTTAAAAAAATACTCTAAATGATATCATACCTATTTGTGGCTGAGTAAAATAATGGACTATAAATGAAAAATCATGAAGCTCATCCTATTTATGATTCATTCCCTGAAGTGAATGCAACAATTCATGATAAACCTGAAAGAAGGCAAAATTATAGTCCATGGTCATACTATGGAAGTGGATGAAGCAAAAGACGGAATAATTACCGATCTCATGATTGAAATAAATAAGAGAATAATAAAGATTCTCAATATAACTCTTCAAGGAATGAAGATAATATTTGTTAAACATGTATCTGTCATACTCCACAATATTTAATTAAGCTTTGTCAAACCTTAATTAAAGAAATAAAAATAATGTGGAGATAAATTGGGTTTTTCAAAATCATGATACTTGAGCAATTTTTGCCTATAAAAGATATGATTTTGATGGCCTCACAGATACTACACATCTAGATGCTGTAAACTCCTTTGAAGATAATAATTGTAGATTTGATTATGTTATTGGAGTTCAAAAAAAAAAAAAAAAATTTGATATTATGTTACTTTGTAATTCTTTTACCTTCAAATCTCATCTCATATGTTAGTTTATCTTAAATTTAATATTTTTCCTATCTAATTTATTTTTATTGATTTCTATATATCTTTTGATGTATTTTGTTTCATTTTGATAAAGAATGTAAATATTCTCTTATATGCTATGAAGCATATTATACTGAGAGAAAAATATACATATTTCTCTTATTTGATGATGCGGAAACTAATGTTCATATAAAAATTGGTAGTACAACATTGATTGAAAGCTCCGAAAGAGCTAATCTATTATTATCTGAGAGATAAAATTGGCTATAAATACTTCATTATTTGTAGTAAGTCTCAAAGAAATTTATTAAATTTTCAAGCTATTTGCCAAAATGATTATTAGATTGAAACTACAAATAATGGTAAAATGAATATCTATACAAAGGTATTAGATATTTTCTCCCAATGTATATACACGAATATCGCATGGTTGAAACACATGCTTGGGTAAATCAAAAGAACATTGATTATGACAGTTTTATTATTTGGCCTAATCGGTTGGACCATCCCGGATCAAGTATGATGCGAAAAATTATTGAAGATTCAATTGTCATCTATTGAAGAACGTTCTGGTTCTTCAATTGAGTCAATTTTCTTATTCTGCTTGTTCTCAAGGAAAATCTATCATTAGATATTCACCAGCTAAAGTTGAGATTGAACATTCTACGTTTTTGAAACGTACAGAGAGTGATATATATGGACCCATTCACCCATCATGTGGACCATTTAGATAATATATGATTTTAGTAGATGCATCTATAAAGTGGTCACATGTATGTTCATTATGAACTCGCAATTTGGTGTTTGCGAGATTGTTTGCTCAAATAATGAAATTAAGAACATAATTTATGGCTTATAAGATAAAGACAATTTGTCTTAATAATGCTGATGAATTTACATCTCAGGCATTATGATTATTGTATAACAACTGAGATCACAGTTGAATAGCCTGTTGCTCATGTTTATATCTAAAATGATTTGGTAAAATTATTTATTAAATGTCTTCAATTAATAGCTAAACCATTATTTTTGAAAACAAAACATCATTTGTACGCATCAGGCCAAAAGGTTGTCATAAATTCTCCCTATTACAATTGGTTTATGGTCAGAAGCAAAATATTTATCATTTAAATTTTTTTTGGATGTGCGGCTTATGTTCTAATTGCTCCACCACAGCGCACAAAGACGAGTTCCCAAATAAAGTTGGGAATATATGTTGGATATGATTCTTCTTATATAATTCAATATATTGCCAATGATAGGAGGTTTATTTAATGAATTAATTTTTTCAACATGATGGAGAGAGAATAAACAGTTGGAAAAAGATATTGATTATATGCATTATCATTATCTCATTAGATCCTCACATTGAGCACTGTGAACTTGAAGTTCAAAGGATAATGCAATAACAAATATTATGAATCAACTGCCAGATTTTCTGACCTGCTAAGAGTTACTAAATCTCATATTCCAGCTGTAAATGCTCCAATTAGAATTGATGTCCTAGCAGGACAATCTATCAATGCAAATGAAATTAAACCACGTTTAAAATGTGGAAGATCAATCAGTTCCAAGGATAAAATCCTAGAAAATAGAAAAGAAGCAAATGATCAAGATGGTCATAATATGGAGACAATTGATTATGAAGATTCTGAAGACATAACATTCTATAAAACTCCAAAAGAGGTTCAGGTACCTAAAAATAATAAAGAGATCTCGATTTGTTATATCATTGTTGGAAAAAGATGGAATTGGAAAGATAAAGTTGTCGATAACATTTTTGCATATTATGTTATTGTTGAAATAATGCAACAAAACGAGGATCTTGAACATAAATTTGTTGATGAATATAAATCAAGAAATGATTGGCCAAAATGTACAGACGCAATTCAAGTAGAATTAAATTCGTTTGAAAAAGTGGATCTGTAGTCCAACATCTAAGATATAAAGCCAGTGGGGGTACAAATGAGTTTTCGTGTGAAAAATGAAATGAGAAAAATAATGAAATTGTAATATATAAAGCATGAATTATGGCACAAGAATTTTCGCAGAGGCCTGGCATTTATTACATGGAAACATGTTCTTTTGTGGTGGATGCAATCACCTTCAGATATCTTATTAATCTGGCAGTATATGAAAATTTTGACATGCGTCTATTGGATATTATTACAGTCTATTTATTTGGCTCACTCAAGTGTGAAATTTATATCAAAATCCCTAAAGGATTCAAAATACCTGAAGCACATAAAAAATTCCTCGGAAGTTTGTTCAATAAGGCTTCAAAGATTATCAAGGCATCTATGGTATAATCTCCTTAGTGGATATTTAGTAAATGAAAAGTATAAAAATAATGAAATTTATTATTATGCCTTTATTAAAGGATATGAATCTAATGTTAATAAGTGTATATGAAGATGATTTAAATATCACTGGAACTCCTGAAGAGCTTCCAAAAGCAGTATATTATTTGAAGAAAGAATTTGAAATGAAAGATCTTGGAGAGACAAAGTATTGATCATTTAACGAATAGAATATTCGTTCATCAATTAACTTCTATAGAGAAGGTTTTGAAGCGATTTTTACATGGATAAAATATATCCATTGAGTACCCCAATGGTTGTAAGATCGTTTAACATAAATAAAAAATTCATTTTAACCCCGTGAAAATATGAAGAACTTACTAGTCTTGAAGTACCATATCTAAGTGCAATTGGGGCATTAATGTATCTTGCTAATAATACACAATCAGATATAGCATTTTCTATAAGTGTATTAGCACGATTTATCTCTTCTCCAATACGAAGACATTGAAATGCTATAAAACATATATTTCAATACATTCGAGAATTATTGACATTATGTTATTTTATAAATGTGGACATCAACTAACTTGTTATGCAGATGCAGGATATTTATTTGATCTACATAAAACTAGATCTCAAACATGCTATTAATTCACAAGTGAATGTTAATTATTTCATGGTGTTCAACAAACAAATTATAGCTGTGACTTCTTCAAATCATGCAAAGATAATACTGATTTATGAAGTAAGTCAACAATATATTTTGTTAAGATCAATGATACAACACATTCAGGAAGCATGTAGTCTTCTACTAGAAGAAGGGATTTCAACAATATTATATGAATATTATGTTGCATACAAAGCTCAATTGAAGGGATGATACATCAAAGAAGATAGAACGAAGCATATTTCACCGAAATTCTTCTTCACTCATGATCTTCAATGAAATGGTGAAATCTATGTTCATTGAATTTGCTCAAGTGATAATTTAACAGGTTTATTTCTTGAGGCGTTGCCTACTTCAAATTTTGAGAAGCTGGTATATGATATTGGAGTGTGCGTCCTCAAAGATACTTAATGATGTTTTTATCAGGTGGAGTAAAATACGTGCTGAACTCTTTTTCCCTTCACCATGGTTTTGTCCCACTAGAGTTTTCCTGGTAAGATTTTTTTAATGAGGCAGCTACTAATACGTATTATTTAGATATGTATACTTTTTTTCCTTCATAAGATTTTTTTCCACAGGGTTTTTTCTTAGTAAGGCTTTAACGAGGTACATTATCTTTTGGTGGACATCTAAGGGAGAGTGTTATAAATAATATTTATTATGGATGTTTATTACCCCAAAGAGATTGTACTTCCAATTGAAGATCTCAACTATCTCAGGATGCAATATTGGTGAAGATCACAACCATCTCATTACACAATGTTGGCAGTCAATATTTCCATTCTATGCACCTTCTATCTTGGGTGGCAATCTATCCTTCCATATCAAGATTATCTTATTGTTTGTGATAATCATATATTGTATCTCTTTGTAGACTCTGATATTACCATATCAGAGAAGATGCTAGTTCTATTATAAATATGTAATGACTAACCAATAAAAGTGCAGAACTGATCTTATCTTTCTTCTTTATATTCAATATCTTCTTTATTTTATAACAGCTACGAATTTATTGAATAACATAAAATTCAGACGGTCATCAATCTTTATCTTGAATGAACACAATTATTATTATTACTATATCAAAAATATATCTATCTTTCTTTATTATTAAAATTTTCAAATAAATAAAAGGGACAAACCCAATGAATAAGGAATTATCAAATACTATTGTGAATGAAATTATTAAAGAATTTTGGGCATCCTTTATTGCATCCTTCAAACAAAAATTTAATAATCAATTTTGGTTTTGGAATGTAAACAATTATTATTATATCTAACAATGAATATTACCAATAAGGAATTTTGGGCATCATTTATTGCGTCTTTCCAATAAAAGAGACGATGATGGGGTTTCAATAGGGGTGTCAACAGTTCAAGTTGGGCTGGTTTCGGGCAGAAAAACATTTCAGCTGAAACACGGTCCATTAAGAAAATAACAGTTTCAGGCCGGTGCGGTTTGGGTTCGGGCTGACTAAAGGTTTGGGCTAATGGTAAGTTGAAAATATAAGAATCTTTGATGTGATACCAAAAAATTTATTAGATATGGTTTTTCGATAGATTAAATTATAGCCTATGATTCAAGGTTTCAATTTTTGTTTTTTTTAGTAACAAATAATGGTTTGCTATTAATCTTTCTTGTAAGAATCTTCGATGTGACACTTGGTTTGGTAATTACATTAAGTGTCATGATAATTATTAGTTATAAATATATGTGTTTAACATATAATTTACATCTCATGCTTTATTTTATTATGTATTAACTTCCTCATATTATATCTATACTTTCATAATAATTCAGTATTTTATTGGTCTAGAATCTATATTGCTTATAAGCACAATCATATAAAATTATAATGTTGTATTACTTATAGAAGCTTATGCGATTGTGCAACACAAAGTGTTGCCTTGACAATTTAGTGTGTCATTAACCAACTTCAATATGATAGTTTTATTTATTGTATTTAGTGATTGCTAGTCTTGCACCATAAACGTTGTTCAATGATAGAATATTTAAGTTAAATATTTAAAACATTGTTTATTATTAGTTTTCATGTTTTCAATGATTTAATGGTCATAGAGAATTACGCACTTCATTACTTCAATATTGGAGCATGTTGTAGCTATATATTATTGATACACATGCATATATTACTTAGTATTAAATTAAATTTATTTTAATTTTTATTCTTGTCTAAAATAAACTTGTAGCATGTTAAATCTTATGAAACTTGAATTTATTGGCCTCAGTATAACAGGCAAAAACTACTTATCATAGGTGCTTGATGTTAAAATCCACATTGATGCTAAAGGTCTTGGTAATACTATTGTTTTAAAAAAAAAATTGATTAAGATAAGGCAAATGCCATGAATTTTTTTTTTCCTTATTTTTATTAATGATTGAAAGTTAAATATCCACTTGAGTTGTAAAATAATTTAAAAATAAGGTATAACCATTAAAATATGGTAATTCTTTCTAAACCTCACTATGAATTGATGTACTTGAAGTTGTAAGATCTTAAAATTGCAAGTGAATACAATTCTATGGTTTTTAAAATTAGTTTTCAATTGATATTATGTGGAGAAAGTATTACTAATAACGACTTACTAAAAAAAATAAAAAATTTTAACTTTTCATGCTTCAAATCTACTATTACAATAGCAATAGTATAAAGAGTTCTAATAAATACTATGAAAAATATCATGCCTCTTTGTGGCTAAACAGAATAATAAACTATGAATGAAAAATTATGAAGTCGTCCTACTGGTTCTGCTCGATTCCTTGAAGTAAATGCAGTAATAATGACAAGCCTAAAAGAAGACAAAATTATAACCATGGCAATGACCCTAGATGAGATAAAAAACGGAATAATTACCGTAATTGTGATAGAAATAAACAATAGAACAATAAAGATTCCCAATGTAACTAGAACAATAAAGATTCCCAATGTAACTTTTTCAAGAATAAAACTAATATTTGACATTGATATGGTATAAAAGATCATTGGGCATATATCTGTCATACTCCATAACATTTTGTTAAGATTTATCAAGTTTCAATAAAAATAAAAAAGAAATAATGTGGAAATGAATTTAAATTTTTATTCCAAAATAATGATATTAAATCAAATTTTGCTTATAAATATGATGATCTTGATGGTCTCATAGGTATTATACATTTAGATGTTATAAACTTCTTTCAAGATAATAATTCAAGATTTTATTATGTTATTGTGGTTCAAATAAAAATAAAATTAATGTTATGTTAGTTCGTTTCTTTTAAATGTAATATTTTTTGTAATTTTATATATTTCTTTATGTTGATTTTCTGCATATCTTTTTATATAATTTGTTTCATTTTAATAAAAAAATATTAGGGTAATTTTCATATGGACCCCCTGAAGTTTGGTCCAAGTCACTTTTAGTCCAATTTAAGTTTTCTTTTGCATATGGTTCCCCTGTGGTTTCAAGAAATTATCAAATAAGAACAAGCTTAACAGAATCCATTAGTTTAATAATTTTTGTGACGAAAATACCCTTGTTTTTTTTCTTTTTAATACGTTTCTTTCTTTTATTCAAAGAATAAATGTAAAAATTTCATTTTTATAGTGAAAAGAATCTCTTAGACACCACGAGGTGAGACCTACCCGTCTTCTCCGTCGTCGGCCAAGAACCAGCCGCTGCTCAGCCCTTGTTGCTGCAGCTGACTTCGAAGGCTTCAAAGAGGAAGCGGAGAAGAGCCCCTTGTACCGATCAACCCTTTCGGTCTTTGGTCCCTCCTCCTCCCATCACAATCCGATTTCGAAACTCATCATGGCCTGCCAGAGATGGCCACTTCAGCTCCGTCGCTGCCTTCTGATGCCTCTCCCAATCTAACCAGCCTATGATTACTGGGACGAGGATGAAAAAACAGAGAAAAAGAAAAAGGGAAGAACATAACAGTTTTGGTTCAAGCTCAAGCTTCAGATACAGTAATACAGGAAAAAGCCAAAAAAAAAGGAGAAAATCAAAACACAAGTGGAAAAGGGAAAATACATGTTTCAAAAAGTCCATTTCCAAATTTTCATCCTGGGCTTAACCTTGCAAGTCGAATCAGAAGATGAAGTCAAAGTCGCAGTAGTTTTTCCTTTTGGAACAGTTGTTTTGAGCCCATCATAAACTTCGTCGTCTTCAAATTTCCCATCTGAACCTTCACCTTCGTATCCAACTGAATTGCCATGGGTATCCGTCCCTTCTTCAGATCCGATTTCAAAGAAGCTTCCGATGATGAGTCCAGATCTCTACCGGCGCTTGTTACCGTTGACCTCAAAACAGTCAAGTTCTTGGTTTTGTGGGTATACACCGGGAAAGTACCATTACCAACATCGACGTTGCCGAAGCTCATGGTGATAAGGGTTGGATCGTATAAGAAAACAAGCTTCTTGTTTGGGGTTCGAGTGGAGATTGTGAGATCGATCTTGGAGTTGAGTTGAGAGGAAGAACCGTCCTTGGAGGTGGTGACGTTGAATTGTGAGATCCGAACTATAGTCACAGAGAAAGTGGGTAGGTGAGGGCGGTAGAGAACCCATAGAACAGCGCTAGCGATGGCTACAAGCATAATCAAAGCTATGATGAGGAGGGAAGTCCAGAGACAACAGATGCAGCAGCAGCTCTGCTGAAGGATAGAACGGCGAGGAAATACTAGAGATCTCACCTCGTGGTGTTAAGAGATTCTTTTCACTATAAAAATGAAATTTTTACATTTATTCTTTGAATAAAAGAAACTTATTGAAAGAAGAAAAAAAAACTAAAACAAATAAATCGAAAAAAAAAACAAGGGTATTTTCATCACAAAAATTTATTAAACTAATGGATTTTGTTAAGCTTGTCCTTATTTGATCATTTCTTGAAACCACAGGGGAGCCACATGTAAAAGAAAATTTAAACTAGACTAAAAGTGAATTGGACCAAATCTCAGGGGTCCAGATGAAAATTACCCAAAATATTAATATTCTTCAATCTTCAATACTTTGTTAAATTAAAAGAATATTGATTTCAATAGCTTTATTATTTGACATAACCAGTTGGGTTATCTCAAATCAAATATGTTACGAAAAAATATTAAAAATATATGTGGTCATCAATTGAAGAACCCAAAGATTATTTAATTCAATGAATTTTATTGTGTTGCTTGTTCTCAAGGAAAATTTATTATTAGACCATCATTAGGTAAAGTTAGAATTGAATCTCCAAGTTTTTTTTTTAGAACATATACAAAGCAAAATAGGTGGACTCATTCACCAATCATGTAGACTATTCATTTATTATATGGTTTTAATATATGAATTTACAAGATGATCACATGTATATCTATTATTAACTACCTTTTAGCATTTGCAAAATTGTTTGCTCAAATAATCAGATCAAGAGCACAATTTTGGAATTATATAATCTAGACAATTCGTCTTGATAATGCTAGTGAATATACATTTCAAATTTTTAATGATTATTGTATGTTAATTGCAATCACAGTTGAATAGCTTGTTGCTCATATTTATACCCAGAATGGTTTAACCGAATTAATAGCTTGGTCACATGTATTAACTAGCTTTTAGTATTTGCAAGATTGTTTGCTCAAATAATCAGATCAAGAGCACAATTTTCAAATTATACAATAAAGACAATTCATCTTGAAACTGCTGGTGAGTATACATTTCACACTTATAATGATTATGTATGTTAATTGCACTTACAGTTGAACAGCTTGTTGCTCATATTTATACCCAGAATGGTTTAGCCAAATTATTTATTAAGTGTCTCCAATTAATAGTTAGACCATTACTTATGAGAACAAAAATCATTGTGTATTAGCATAGGGATATATGATTTTATATACAACATTGTTTGTACGTATTAGGCCAACTAGTTATCATAAATTCTCCTTAATACGATTGGCTTATGGCAGCACTTTGGGTAAGGATATAGTGGCATTTTGCACTGTATGTTAATTTATAGCAGCATTTCCCCAAAAATGTCGTTGTATGTTAATATATAGTGGCATTTTTATGAAGCGCCGTTGTATATCATTTTGTCATAGCATTTTTTCGCAAGTGTTGTTGTATATCATTTGTCACATCATTTGTCACGGCATTTATCTAAAGCGCCGTCGTATATCATTTTGTCACGGTGTTTGTTTACAAGCGCAGTTGTATACCACTTTGTCATGTCATTTGTCACGGTGTTTATTGAAAGCGCCGTTGTATGTCATTTTGTTATGGCGTTTCCCTAAAATGCCATTGTATTCTATGTCACTTTTTTAGCGGCATTTCCTTTGAAATGCCGTCGTTGCCCTAATTCCTCCCGCACAACACCGCGCCTTTTTTTTCACTTTTGGGAAGACAAGGAGTCGAAAAACGAACCCCGCTCATTCTCTTGCCCAACCCCGTTCAATAGCTCTCTCTCTCTTTCTCAACCACTCTGGTTCTCTCGCTTCGACAATCATTAGGGAGCGAGATCCCAATGTTCATGAGCCTGATTCTAACCTCCAGTGCATGGGCTGCTGCTTCTCGATTCACTCACTCCAAGAAGCATTTTGAGAGATCGAACTCGAGTTGGAGCTTTCGTCAGTTCAATTAGATACTGGATCAGAGCGAGCATTCTAAAACAAGACTTCTACGGGTTGGAGCTTTCATAGAGCAGTCTTCTATAGCTTGGGTTGGAGCTTTCATAGAGCAATCTTCTACAGCTCGAGTTGGAGCTTTCAAGGAACATTCTTGCCTTTGGTCTTTCATCCTCGAAACAAGCCTTCTTTGTCTCATATCATATCACTTTATGCTTTGTTTGTGAGACTATGTTATTTCTGCTATTATGGAATAACTTGCCTTGCTGAGTTTCTTTTGAAACTCACTCCTTTTTGTACAATATCTTTTGTTAGATTATTCTACAGGTTTTGATGGCTATGAAGCGCAATATGAGGAAGCGCAAGATGAAGAAGCGTACCATACGCAAAGTGTTGGCGATTACGAAGATTACTGTGAGGATCCCTCGAGTGGTCTTTCTTGTTACCAGGATTAGCCCTACTGTGGAGTGGGAGCGTCTGAGCGTAATCGATAAAGTCTATGTTTATGAGGACATCCTTTATAAAGTAGAAAAGACTCTAGTTTAGTTAGATTATATCTTTCTTTCTTGTCTTTAGAATCAGTTGTAATCCCATTTGATTTTCGAACTACATTCCGCTGTACTCGCGGAGTGAGATTCCGCCTCACTCTACTTTTGATTTATATATCTATTGGTATCTTTTCCGCACTCTGATGATTATCTCGTTACCTTACTTTGATTCATTTGAATAATATTGTTAACATTGATTTAGTCTTGTTCTTGATTATATTGTTGTGAATGTGGGAGGCTGATTTTACTAACTACTGGATCTTGTGGACTGTGGATCATACACTCGGGTATGCCAGATAGGGTACTGGCTGGGTGGATGTGACACTTTCCTTTTCTGTCCAGCCCAGATGGGCGTTGAAATCCCCAATACACATCCAAGGGTGTGATCTGTTCACAACAAGCGATTCTAGTTGTTCCCACACTAATTGTCTCCTGTCCTTGAGAGGATCACCATAGACGAAGGAAACAAAGAAAGAGGGTTCATCTAATATGGAGATTTTTGCATCAATAATCCTATTAGATGCTGACAAAACTAAGATCTTAATGTGTGACTTCCAAGGAGCCTCTCCTTTTCTTCTGGCCTTGACTAACCTCCAACACTTTGGCCCTTGTCAATTTCCTGTCACTCTGCCATTGCCCAGTCCAGAAGGTTGCGAATTTTTGGTCTCTCTCAATCCCTCACAATCCCTCTAGTTCTCTCTCTCTCTCTCTCTCTAGCTCTCTCTCTCTCTCTCTCTCTCTCTCTCTCTCTCTCTCTCTCTCTCTCACAATCCCTCTAGTTCGCTCATTGTCTCTCTTGCTTTTGCTCGATGAAGCTTAAATAAGAACAGAGCTTTGTTTAGAGATTTCGTTAGGTATGATCCATCAACTAATATATTAGAAGTTGATGAGAAGAGCTGATTCCCGGTGGTTTTCACTCATGAGTAGTAGATATGTGCCCAAGATTTAGACGCGAAAGCTGCCTCGTTTAGCAAACTCCCTCATGCGTCTGGTAATTCCATTTTTAATTTCTTTCTTTTCGTGTTCTTTGGCTATCTTTCTTTGATTGTAAAATTGTTTGTTGAGAAGATCAACTCTGCTACAATTTAAAGCCACCCAAGAACTGTAAATACTCAAATCACAAAAGGACTCAAGTAAGTTCTGCACAAACAAAAGTTCACTTTCTTAGAGAAAGAACTAGAATCATTGGGAGTCCATGATTATTTTTTTTATTCTACATTTGTTTTATAACGATAGTTGTCATAAATTGTTTTTTATAATCTCAACAAGCTCTGAGGTTCTTCTTAGTTCCAGTGGATCTGATGAAAAGTTTCATTAATTGCAAATTGGATTACTTTTAATGTTTTCCTTGCCCTTCCCATCAAAATTGTATGCTCTGCAATGCTTCAAATGTAGTAATGATTGGATTTGGATGCCATGATCCTTGTGAAAGCAAAGCATAGTGAACCATCTGAGGTTCTTAGAAGCATCTCTGCTTTCATCTTGACCTAAATTAGGGGATCTGATCATAACCTTACACAACCACTCTTTCAAGATCAAAGAGGAATGGAACTCTAAATAGATTTGACTGTTGCTTCCCATCTGCCCTTACCATTGTGGGCTTAATCACATCCTCCAATAATCCACTCATATCTCTTAGGATTTGCTTTTGATTTAAATTTAGAGGTTAACCTTGTTGTAGATATGTTTAAAACTTATTTAATACTATTTTATACTTTTATATGTTTTAATCATGTCTTTTATCCTATGGTTTTATTTAGTGCCACATCAGGTTGAGAGGAGCTGATTATATCGTTTATATATAGTAAGGGCCTATGTGATATTAATTTGGGTGGATCGAACCCTGTGCGATGCGAATTGAGCCTAAACCCTGTTGTGACCCTGCCATGATTATATAGATATCCATATTAATATTAATAATTTCATGTGACTTGGGACTTGGGGTCGTGGGTCATAGGCATTGATCTGGAAGGCCCATTTTGTCATGGGCCTTATACCGGAAAGCCCACTGCTGGGTGAAAAGGTGGAGATGCCATTAGAGATGCATTTTTCTATAGGGAGGTCAGCTGGATAGGTACCTTCCTGAAGGGAGTTGAGCTGAATAGGTACCTTCACAAAGAGAGGTGACCTTACCCTTTCACCCACAGCCTTTGAGGCTCTATATAAACCGATTTTCGAATTCATTATGGATATTGAATTTCCTCCTTCTCTTTCTCTCTCTCTCTCTCCCTGTTGTTATTCTATTAAGCAGTGAACATAACCTGATTACATCTTAAGTAACCTTTCTGGAGTGCAATCTTAAAGGTTTGGGCTGACTGATCTTGGGGTGAAGATACAATTAGAACCCGTATTACACAATTTGGGGTGTCTAAATACCTTAAAGAAAGTACCTCTAGTATGTTTCAACTTTGAAGAAATATTGTGATTGCAACAACAGTTCAAGTGTGTGTGCAGATTCCTTAACTGGTTTCAACAAACCTTATTTCTCAAGTAGATGTCTGAACCAATCTGAAGTTGGTTCATTGAGTCTGTCTTTCCAAAGGAGTGTCGTGGAGTCAGAGAAAACAATCTATATAGTAGATGTTTTCATTGTTTAATTTTTGCTGAAGGTTCTAAAAGGATTCAAAGTTTTCTATCCAAAATTTGATTTGAACAATTTAAGGTATTTTTCACTATTCAATTTCAAGCATACTTAAAATGATTATTGTAACTTGTATTGGGTTAGACACTTATGTTGTCATATTTTTCAAATGTAGGGCATAAAAGAAGACGAGGGGGTACCACTGGCAAAAAATCAATGAAAGGGTCGAGAAGAAAGATGTAAGTCTAGATCAAGACAAAGTTATGGTTGGGAAAAAATAATAGTTAGACGTCTATGTACATAGGGATACTCGCAAAGGATCCAATCAGGTTACCATTGAACTATCCAAATTGGAGAAAGGTTCCATTACATCACAAATTAGATGTGTGGGCCAGACTTAAGGTACAATGACATCCTTTATTATCTTATTTATGTTATTAATTCATGGGGTTTGACATCTACTAACGTATCTTCTTTATTAGGATAAATTAAATGTGTCAAATGAAGGTCGACTCATTTTTTTTAAATGAAGTTAGACCATGTGTCTGTGAAATTTAAAAGTAACCGCAAGCGCACGGTATCGTGTAGCTAATGGGTCGATCTCAAGGAGATATACCACTTAGAATTCAACTTCTTAATAGTAATGCGAGAGTGGAATGATTCAATTTTTGTTAACTAATTAACTAAACTAAACGATCCTAAGCTATACGTTTAATGCAATCGAATTAAAACGAAAAATAAATTAAACACAATCAATGCATAAATAAAAGACAGGAAAAAAAATGCGAACAATAAAAATAAAAAGGAAAATGGAAGTGATCCGAGTGTCAGCTCTGGATCGAGGGAAGGGGAGTATAATAATATTAATGACTTTAACCGTGGACCCTTTGCCGTAACTTACAGTCCACCGATTGGGGGAATGGATATTAAATAGAAAAAGAAAAAAAACAGTGCAGAAAGTAAATAACAAAACAATAAACAAAGCAATAAAAGGAAAAAGAAGCCTTAACCAAAGAGAGGCACGACTGTAGGCATCTTTGATCAAGGATCTAGGGGAAGGAAGAACAATAAACAGTGCTGAAAGTAAATTGCAGAAAGTAAAATGGAAACCTTAACCAAAGAGAGGCACGACTGTAGGCATCTCTGATCAAGGATCCAGGGGAAGGGAGAACAATAAATAATGTTGAAAGTAAATCCTAAATTAAGAATATGGAGGGGTAGATAGAAGCAGGAATGGAGGGAGGAGAGAAGATTAATAAAGAAGGTTACTTACTTACGAATTGAACAAATGATTCGAATCTCAGCCAACCCTAACAACCAGATCTAGATCTAGAATGAACTAAATTTGCAATTGCTAGACCCAGAGAAAAATGAATCTAAAAACTTGAAACTTGAACTTGAAACTTGAACTTGAATTGCATTACATAAAAAAATTAAACCTAAACAATGAATCTAGAAATTTAAATCTCACAAATGCAAGCAAAGAAAACTAGAGAAAGCCTAAATAAACTGAAGAGAGAAGAAAGAATGCTTCTATGAAGCTCTAGAACATGTTCTCCTTTGATGGAGTATGCTCTCCTTTTATAGAGTTTACATGAGATATGAGGCACGACTGAATTTGAATAAAATCAGGGTTTCTATCTGACTCAGCCAATTAGGGTTTTGACGTACTAATCGCGCCAACTTAGAGAGATCAGATGCATAATTCCACCGTTGGATTTGAGGTTTAAGTAGTCGTGAAGCTCTCCTCAAAAAATCAGCACGATCGGACATCGGATGACCATTCGATGAAGGGTTTGATCGAAACTGGACAGAGGCATTCAAAAACGAGATTTTTGCTTCATCCTTATTTGAATATAATTCTTTTTCCTCCTTTTCTTTCTTTAATCAAATCCCAAATAGAAAATAAGATATTGAAGTATGCAAGGACTCTTTTTTCCATGTGGACTCTCTCAATAATATCTCTGTAGATTTGATTGATAATTTATAATCTCAGCCGTAGATCAAATTTGCCTTCTTTATCTGTTCAATATTTCGGAGTTGGCCCCTAATCACACATCTCTAGCCCATCATGCTCCAGATCAGGCCCATTTTCGCATTTGAGAATTTGAATGGACTTCTTGACGTGTAAAATTGCATGATTCAAGCCCAAAACTCCAAATATTTGCTTAAATCGTGAAAATCCTAAAATCTGCAAAAACAACATAAAACCCAAGGTAACTCCACTCTAAATGTATAAAATGCATGCTTTATGGCCTAAGATTTTACACATAAATGTGCTCATCAGATTCCCCCACACTTAGACTAAGCTTGTCCTCGAGCAAAAATTAAAGAAAAATAGAAATGTAGGTAAGAAACTAGTGCAACAAAATAAATCCTAACTCACTTTCGTAGGAATCACGGTTACACTTAGCATGTGCAACTGGCCTTTAAATCACTAGGTTACCCCTAGAGGACGAGTTTTGTTTCGTGGATGTTTGCAGTGAATGTACATCCAAAATTCCAATTTTAGCTCAAAATAAAACATTGCAAATTCTAACTCTAACAATTGGTAAGTACTCATACAGGATCAATAGCTATGACAATTTTTCTCACCATTGATTTAAGATCCCCCACACTTGAACTTTATTACCCCATATTGATTCTTGAGACTTAGTATATATCTCAATCAAAGACTCACCTTATATCTTTCAAGTGCACATCTCCTTTAAGCAAAACCACTCATAAAGTAAGGGGACCTAGGACTAAGGTTTTGAAGTATTTTTGACCAAACAATTTTACCAAGGCATTGATGACACTTGTATTTATCTCTCTCTTTTCTTTTGAGTAGTGAACTCTACATTACTCCACTACGGTTGGCTTGAATGACATGGTGGAGCAAACACCAGAAACCCAAGTTACTTTGTAGCTTTGCTTTGCATATACCCACATAGACAGTGATGCGAGAGTTCTTTTCAATAATCTCCTTCCTAAGAGTTTCGATCAAGTCACCTTGATTCCTGAGTCAGAGTGCCCTGTCTATTTCCAAGGAATTCAACTTTCACTTTCTACTCTTTTTTTTTTTTTTTTTGGCGCCATACACAAAATTGATCTCAACTCTTAGCCAAAGAAACAAGGACCCACAAAACTCATAGATGGTCCAACGCCTTAAGTTAAGGGCCTTTTATTTTTCTAAGGAAAGTCTCATCTCAACATATATACAAATTACATTCCTCTCAACAGGTTTTTTATGTGTTCATGATGGGTACCAAAATCACTCTCATTTCACACATCATAGCAATTGAAAGTATATGTATACTAACCAAAAGTCAAAGTTAAAATCTACAACAAAGCTATACCCCCCCCCCCCACACTTAAGTAATGCAATGTCCTCAATGCATGCATGCTAAACAAGGAAGACAAATGAGGGGTATACCTTTCAGTCAAGATGTGCTTATCATGGGAATCTTTAGTCTTATCTTTAATATCAATGTATGATGGGGAAGGTACTCCAAATAAGAAAAACCGTGAATCGAAAAATCATCTCTAAAGATCTCAAGAAAAACATTCACAATGTTAAAAAAAATTCTCATCATACATTGAGGTTCTCTAGAAGGTTTTGCATCTTTCATAAGACAAATATGATGTTGTTCAATGGAAGAGCTTAGACCTTTGATATGAGTGACAAACCAACCCAATGTTTCTCTATTATCATTCAACAGTGTGATCAACTCTTTTGCTTTGTCAAAAGTTAAATCAGAGACAACAATGATAGGAAGATAATCATCTTGTCCCAGGAAAGCATACTTCAAATTAGAAGGCAACTCTTTCAATTCTAGCTTGGGGGGTTCAATTATTGAGGGCTTGGGAATGGAGATGGAGATGGATAGAGGTTTAATAGGCTCCAAAGGTGTGTGAAAATTTAAGACTTTAGAAAAGAAAGTTTCACTATCATCATCCAACATATCCATACATTCTTGAAATTCAGAATCAAAATCAATCTCAAAGTTGGTTACCACATCATTAGGAAAATCAAAAGATTCCTTAAGCATATTGATCTCTTCTTCTATTTGTGGTTGTTTCCCTATCCTGAACATATTAAACTCTACAGTTTGATTTCCAAAAGATAACCATAAGAGGCCATTTCGACAATTGATTAATGCATTACTAGTAGCCAAAAATGGTCTTCCTAAAATTATTGGGATTTCATCCTTGATTGAAAAAGGTTTAGTATCTAGCACAATGAAATCAACTGGAAAAGTAAATTCTCCCACTTTCAGTAAAACATCTTCAACCATCCCTTTAGGAATCTTAACTGACCTATCTGCCAACTGAAGAGTAGTTCTAGTTGCTTTCAATTTTCCCAATCCTAGTTGCTTATAAGCATGGTAAGGCAAAAGATTCACACTTGCACCAAGATCAAGTAAAGCATGTTCAATGTGTGTATTGCATATGACACAAGCTATGGTGGGGCTCCCTGGATCCTTATACTTGGTTGCTACAGGTTGAGTAATTATGAAACTAATGTTACCTGCCAAGAACGCCTTTTTGGGAATGCTAGTGATTCTTTTATGAGTGCATAAATCTTTCAACACTTTTGCATAGGCGGGGATCTGGGATATGGCATCCAAAAGAGGGATATTCACTTCTATTTTTTTGAAGACATAAAGAATTTTCTCCATAGTTGTAGTCTTCTTCTTATTAACTAGACGACTAGGATAAGGAGCCATAGAAACATAAGGACTCTCATTTGAAATTTGCTCTTTTCTCATAGTTTCTGATAGTGGTTCACCAAACTTAGGTACTGCTAAAGCAACTGGCTCATCCTCAACTTCTATGGGTTCCTCAGACAAACTATTATTAGGAGATACTTGAACATTCTCCTCATCACAGTGGTCACTAATCTTGCTCTTTTCATTAATATGTGACTCACCTGTTAAATACCCTTTCCCACTTCTCAATGCAGACACAAAATTAATAGAAGCTAAAGAAGAATGGAAGGATTCAACTTGGTTGACTTGATTTGGTGGTCTTTGTTGAATCTGAATCCTAGGATTTAACTCAGGTGGCTAGGCATTTTACCTTTTTCTCGTTCAGACAAAGCACTTGCAAGAGTGGAAATTTGTTTTTCCATATTATGCATAGAAGTCATGAAGGTGTTGGAAAGTACTTCCATATTCTTCTCTAAGGAAGAGAAACGAGAAAACTCTGGATTGTTACCTCTGTTGAAACTAGGTGATGATTGATTTTGTACAATGTGAGGCATATGAGGCATAATAGGTGGATTGACAGGCCTAGCTAAATTGGCATTCTGAAAATTAGGGGCTTGAGGGAACTGGACATTTGGATTATGAGAAAATTGGGCACTTTGTTTTTGAGGGGCACCAAACTGATTTTGTGTGGAATAATTGCTTAATCCATTTTGGTTTTGCCCTTGAGACCATGAAAAGTTAGGATGATTCTTCCACCCAGGATTGTACGTGTTACTGTACGGGTTTGGAAACATTGCACTGACATTCTCATGTTGGCCTCCAGAATAGCTAGGACATTCCTCAATTACATGTGTAGGAGACTGACACCATGCACATAGCAATAGATTTGTCAATAAAATGTGCTTGACTTCGTGGTGGTGGTGCAACTTTAACTACCAAAGTCTCTAACTTTTTCAAAAGATTATCTATTTGTGCTTCCTTATGAACTTGGCTATCAACAAAATATCCCCTACTAGTCCTTTCAGACTCTTCGGTTGACTCCCATTCTCTAGTTCTATCTTCTAGGTCTAAAAGAAATTTCCAAGTTTCGAAATCATTAGTGAATGATGTAAATCCTGTGGGGCACATTGATTCCAAAAGTTGCTTTGTTTGGTAATCGATACCCTCATAAATTATTTGGCATAAATGCCATAATTCTATACTATGGTGAGGGCATTCTTGGAGAAGGATTTGGAATCTCTCCATTACCTTAGCAAAGGACTCATTGGGTTTCTGACGAAATTGAAGAATATCATTTATTATTTTATTCGTCTTAGAGAAAGGAAAGAATTTCTTCAAGAATAGGACAATAAATTGTTCCCATGTGATAATGCTATCCCTAGGTAAGCTATAAAGCCACTTTTTGGCTTGGTCCTTTAATGCAAATGTAATAAACCGTAGTCTTACAGCATCATCAGTGAGTTGTTGTACCTTCATAAGGACACAAACCTCCTCAAACTCCCTAAGAAACAAATATGATTCTTGATCAGGTAACCCATGAAATTGGGGTAACATAGACAGATAATGGGATTTAAGTTCAAAATTATTACCCCTCACTTCAGGTAAAAGTATACAGGAGGGTTGTGTAGATCTGGTTGGATAAAATCTATCTCTAAGACTCTTAGGTGGAGGTGGTGGAGGTAGACCTTCCATGGTCAAGGTAGACACTCGGACAATTCTATTTGTAGAATCACAAGTCCAGACACACATGCGCTAACCACCTAATGCAATTAATGGCTCTTATGAAAGAATGAGATTTTTTTTTAAAAATAAAATAAAAATAAATTAACTAAAGAATAAAAGAAAAGAAAATAACAAAAACGAAAGGAAAGTAGTGAATTTCCCACCACAAAGATTGAAACAATGATTCCAAAGCTGTAAGGTTGCCGTATAGCTGAGTGCTATATAGGTTTGACAGCAAGGGAACCCGTATAGTCTTCAGAGCCACCTACAATCGAATCCTGGGGATTCTGCAGTAGAGTGGGGACTACTATATGTTTTTGTTTCTACTCAAATTAAGAGTAATATCTTTGAAATTTTTTTTTTAAACACATTGCTTTACCTAACAATGAGAAAAATAAAGTGGACTAATACCTCCCCGGCAACGGCGCCAAAAACATGTTTTTTAAATTTAAAAGTAACCGCAAGCGCACGGTATTGTGTAACTAATAGGTCGATCTCAAGGAGATATACCACTTAGAATTCAACTTCTTAATAGTAATGCGAGAGTGGAATGATTCAATTTTTGTTAACTAATTAACTAAACTAAATAATCCTAATCTATACGTCTAATGCAATTGAATTGAAACGAAAAATAAATTAAACACAATCAATGCATAAATAAAAGACAGGAAAAAAAATGCGAACAATAAAAATAAAAAGGAAAATGGAAGTGATTCGAGTGTCAGCTCTGGATTGAGGGAAGGGGAGTATAATAATAATAATGACTTTGACCGTGGACCCTTTGCCGTAGCTTACAGTCCACCGATCGGGGGAACGGATATTAAAGAGAAAAAAAAAAAAAACAGTGCAGAAAGTAAATAACAAAACAATAAACAAAGCAATAAAAGGAAAAGGAAGCCTTAACCAAAGAGAGGCATGACTGTAGGCATCTTTGATCAAGGATCCAGGGGGAAGGGAGAACAATAAACAGTGCTGAAAGTAAAATGCAGAAAGTAAATTGCAGAAAATAAATAACAGAAAGTAAATTGTAAAAAGTAAAATGGAAACCTTAACCAAAGAGAGGCACGACTGTAGGCATCTCTGATCAAGGATCCAAGGGAAGGGAGAACAATAAATAATGCTGAAAGTAAATCCTAAATTAAGAATATGGAGGGGTAGATAGAAGCGGGAATGGAGGGAGGAGATCCTTCACGAGGACGCATTATTCCTGGAAGGGGAATTCGTCAAGGAGATCCTCTCTCCCCTACTTTGTTTACCTTAGTCTCACATGCCTTTAGTTGTCTCTTCCATCATGCTCAGAATTCTAATCAATTATCAGGAATTAGAGTTTGGGGTCGTGATCCTGTGGTTTCTCATCTACTGTTTGCAGACGATTCTCTGATATTTTCAGAAGTGTCTATTGAAGAGATTTACCAGCTAAAGGATCTCCTTCAGCTTTATTGTCGCGCAACTGGTCAAGCCATTAATTACAAAAAATCTGAGATTACTTTCTCACCTAATACACCAAGTCGTTTGAAGAGATGGTTTTCTCGTGTTCTAAGAATGTCCTATACATCAGGTCCTAAAAAATATTTAGGACTTCCCACGGATTTTGGACTTACCAAATCCTCTTTATTTAAGGACATTACTAGTAAGGCTGCAGGGTGAATTGATGGATGGAAGTCTAAATTTCTTTCACATGCTGGCAAAGAAATTCTTCTTAAATTTGTTGTATCCTCTATGAGCAATTATGCTGCTATGCGTTTTAGATTGTCTGCGTCTCACCATCAGGAGGTCAATCGGCTATCTTCAAAGTTTTTTTGGGGCGAGAATGAAGGTCATCAAAAAATACACTGGCTCTCATGGGATCGTCTCTGTGATTCCAAAGATAATGGAGGATTAGGTTTCCGGAACTCATTACACCAAAATCAAGCCCTTCTTTGCAAGACGGCAGTAAAGCTATGGTCTGAACCTCAATGCTTCTTCTCCTCTTTTATGCGTGCAATATATTATCACAGATCCTCTTTCTTGGAAGCTTCACCTGATCACCGGCCAAGTTGGGGATGGAGAAGTATATTATGGGGAAGGGAGGCTTTGGTGGAAGGTCTTGGTTGGTCAGTTGGAAGAGGAAACTTGATAGATCCTTGGAGAGATAAATGGATTCGATGTGACATTGGTATGGAACCGGCCAGAGCTCTACTGAATGCACCATATAATATTTTGGTCTCTGATTTTATAGATCAGTATACTATGACTTGGAAGCTCGATGTGCTGCAAAAGTTTGTGGAGCCAATGGATGTGAGTAGAATCCTCAAAATAAATTTGAGGATTTATCCAGAAGAGGATCATCAATTTTGGAGTGCTGCGCGAAGTGGTCACTTCTCTGTTCGAAGCTGTTATCATCTTCTTAAAGCCCGCAAGGATTCTTCCATCTCTCAAAATCCTTCTACATCAAAGTAAGTTCCTTGCATACCACTTCTTCTATTCTGTGGAAAACAATTTGGTGGCGTAAGACTCTACCCAAGATCTCAAGATTCATGTGGCGTGGAAGTGTTGGAGCTTTGGCGACAGGTTACTCACTTCACTATTGTCATATACCAATAGACCCACATTGTCCTCGTTGTGGAGATTTGGAAACTATAAATCATGTTCTTCTTGGGTGCCCCTTTGCACGTGCAGTTTGGCATGGATCAAGTCTTGGTTTCTCCCCACCTCCAGGTACATCACCTAGTTTGAAGGATTTCATTATAAGATGGAATGATCTTGGATGCAGAAATAAAGAGCAATTTCGAACTTTCTGTTCTTCTGCGTCGTTTATTCTTTGGCATCTTTGGTTGGCTCGATGTCAATTGGTTCATGCTCATGGAAATATACCTCCTTTAGTTCTTATTACTAATATTCAGAGGGCATTCTCAGAATTTCAGCAGCATTCAATTTCATCATCTACCATTCAGCAAGCGCATTCTTCTTCTTTGCAGAACCATTCTGGATCTCATGATAATTTGCAACCATCTTTTATTATGTTGTCCAATTGTTTCTCTTTTGTTGGGGATCAAGATTGTTTGTTGTTTTGTGAAGCAAGTTTAACCCGGGATGGTAATACAGGAGGCATTGGTTATGCTCTAATCTCTTCAACAAAAGAGGTCCTTCTGGCTGTTTCTCAACCTCTACATTTCCATGATGTGATTTCAGGGGAACCATTAGCAATTCATCAAGCCTTGATGGATGTTATTGATCGAGGTTTTCGACGTATTTGTGTCTTTTCTGATAACCAATATGTGGTTTCTTTTTTAATTACTTAGAGTGGAAATATTCCTAGTGAGGTTGAGGGTATTTTGGATGATACGTTACTCATATCCTCCACTTGTGCTTCTTGTAATTTCTTTCATGTTTATCGGGATGCCAATGGTTTGGCAGATTCCCTAGCTAGGAAGGCTCTGTCTATTCTGAGTAAGACAGTTTGGCCGTTATCCGATCCCTGGTTGTGTAGTGTGTTGCCAATTGGGTGGTTCCCTCGGTAGTTCTTTTTTTCTAATAAAATATATTTTTACCAAAAAAAAAAAAAAATGATTCGAATCTCAACCAACCCTCACAACCAGATCTAGATCTAGAATGAACTAAATTTGCAATTGCTAGACCCAGAGAAAAACGAATCTAAAAACTTGACACTTGAACTTGAAATTTGAACTTGAATTGCATTACATAAACAAATTAAACCTAAACATTGAATCTAGAAATTTAAATCTCACAAATGCAAGCAAAGAAAACTAGAGAAAGCCTAAATAAACTGAAGAGAGAAGAAAGAATGCTTCCACTAAGCTCTAAAACATATTCTCCTTTGATGGAGTATGCTCTCCTTTTATAGAGTTTACATGAGATATGAGGCACGGCTGAATTTGAATAAAATTCATGGTTTCTATCTGACTCAGACAATTAGGGTTTTGACGTACTAATTGCGCCGACTTAGAGAGATCAGATGCATAATTCCACCGTTGGATTTGAGGTTTAATTAGTCGTGAAGCTCTCCTCAAAAAATCAGCACGATCGGACATCGGATGACCGTTCGATGAAGGGTTTGATCGAAACTGGACAGAGGCATTCAAAAACGAGATTTTTGCTTCATCCTTATCTGAATATAATTCTTTTTCCTCCTTTTCTTTCTTTAATCAAATCCCAAATAAAAAATAAGATATTGAAGTATGCAAGGACTCTTTTTTCCATGTGGACTCTCTCAATAATATATCTGTAGATTTGATTGATAATTTATAATCTCATCCGTAGATCAAATTTGCCTTCTTTATTTCTTCAATATTTCGGAGTTGGCCCATAACCACACATCTCTAGCCCATCATGCTCCAGATTAGGCCCATTTTCGCATTTGAGAATTTGAATGAACTTCTTGATGTGTAAAATTGCATGATTCAAGCCCAAAACTCCAAATATTTGCTTAAATCGTGAAAAGTCCTAAAATCTACAAAAACAACATAAAACCCAAGGTAACTCCACTCTAAATGTATAAAATGCATGCTTTATGCCCTAAGATTTCACACATAAATGTGCTCATCACCATGCATGATAGGATTTTAAGGTAAAATTATTGAGAGAGAAACGAAAAATACCCGAACATTTATGATGTTTATCGTCCTATTAGTTCCGTAGAGGTTCCAGCAAATCAATGGGAGTACCTCAAAGTTAGGTGGACATCTGAAGAGTGGAAGGTATATATACAACTTTTTAATAGAATTCTATTTTTACTTTACCCATTTACTTATAAAATATATGAAAACCATGAGTTTGATATATGGTAGGAAATATCTGCAAAGAATAAAAGCAACAGAGAAAAATAGAATATATCTCATACAACTGGTCGAAAGAGTTTTACACAACTTGCACATGAGATGGTAAGTTTCTTATTCACATCTTGTGAAAATTCAGTAATATCATCAATAGATGTGAATTCATTTTCCCTTTTGTCATGTTTGGTTGTTTAGAGGGCTGAAGGTAAAGATGTTTCCAGAGTTAAATTTTACAAGAGAACTCACAAAATAAAAGATGGTAGCTTCATAAATCCGGCTGGCAGAGAGATTGTTGTATGATCTTTTGTTTCAATTAAAATTAGTTTATAGAGAATACCTAACATTTTCTATCATGGTATAGACTAACATATTTACATTTTTTATAGGAAAATTATGATAATAAATTAGAGAAACAACTTCCAGAGGTAAGAGACACTCTTGCTGCTCAAGATAATGCTTTTGAGGTAGTCATTGGGAAGAATGTCTAGGGCGGGTTCGTAGTGCAGGTGTAGGAGTCACACTTACTAGTCGTCACCTCACTCAGAAAGACAATGAGATGCGATTGGAAAGAGAACAAAGTCAGCAAAAAAATGAAGAGTTGATGAATGAGATCAAAGACATTAGACATGAATTAGTGGAGGAGAAAAAAGCTTTTAGTGAACTTCAGCTTGAATGACCCAATTAACTCAACTTGTAATGGATATGATTGGTTCACAAGGTTTAACCCACTTATATAAGTCTGAAATGTCTTTATGAATTTTATTTGTTTCTTTATGTTATAATTTATTGACATTTTATTTGTGCAGCTGATAATGGAAGCCGTTGAGGTCCTTGCTAGACTTGGACTGCGGAATCCATAGAAATTTGAAGGTTATTTGCATCTACCTTATGATACTCTTTTGTTTTTGTTAATATTATTTGCATTTTGCATCATGCCACCTCTTCCTTCTCTTGGTTCTAGAATTCTTCTTAGATTCCCTTCAATTTACTTCAAGTTAGAGATCAGTTATCATTTCTTTTATAACCTGCAATAACCCTTTTTTCACCACTTTAGTCTTTAGATCATCACAAATTTACCCAACATAAATTACTTCATTCTGAGATTTGGTAACCAACCCCTTAACTGATCGCTGCTACTTCCCTCTCCAATCTGGTTTTCAGATTAGACTTGGCTCCTCATATTCTATTACACACCTTTTGTTTTCTCATGTTCTGCATAACATACCCATCAAACTAAATCTTATCTTAAATTTGAAAAGGCCTGATTCCTGAAGTCACCCAACCAAGGTTCAACTTCTAAGCCAATTAGACCACTCTCTCTCAAACACCAGATTTTCCCAATTCTGCTTTATACCTCTTCAGTTCCTTATGTCTTTCTATAAAAGGTGTCTGCTGTTATAAGCCGTTCACTCACACAAGGTTCATGTTTGAATCTTTTTATTCTTCAAATTTCCTTCTCTGAATAGAAATTGTCTCCTCCAACATGGAAGGTGTTCACCAACAAGATCAAGAAGAAATACATCAACCTCTCCTTAATTTAGCAAGTAATAAATCTCTACCAAAATCACCACTGCCATCAATACCAAGAACCTCATCAAAGCCTAGTCATCAACCAAGTGATCAATTAGAGAGACTACTCAGTGAAGCGTCTCCAATTGGCCACTTCAATCGAACTGAAACTCCTCTTCCACGTTGCTGCCCCTACTGTGGCTGTTTACATGGTTAACTATTTCATGTCCATATCTACCCAGATCACCTCAGGCCATCATGGCAACCTTGAACTTGCTGCTACTTCACTAGGCAACACAGGAATCCAAGTCCTCACCTATGGCCTCATGGTATATATGTATAAATTCACACGGATTTCTGAGTTCTCTGTTTCTTATAGATAGAAAAAACTGAATAATAAGTGTTGATTGGAACAGCTAGGAATGGGAACTGCACTGGAGACATTATGTGGACAAGCGTATGGAGCTTCGAAGTATGAAATGTAGGGAATCTACATGCAAAGATCAACAATTCTTCTCATGGCAACTGGGATTCCTCTCATGATGATTTACATTTTCTCCAAGCCTATATTGATCCTTATAGGTCCAATTTCCCGTGATTGCATCTGCTGCAGCGGTTTTCGTCTATGGATTAATTCCATAGATATTCGCTTATGCAGCCAGTTTCCCTATCCTGAAGTTCTTTCAAGCACAGAGCATAGTTATTCCTAGTACTTACATATCCACTGCAACACTACCTCTGCATCTATTACTGAGTTGGCTTGCAGTTTACAAATTGGGTGGGGATTTTAGGGGCTTCGTTGGTGTTAAGATTTTCATGGCGGTTGATTGTGGTATTTCAGTTTGTATATATTGTGATGAGTGAGAGATGTAAGCACACATGGAAAGGGTTTACAGTGCAAGCTTTTTCTGAGTTGCCAGAGTCCTTTCATCTGCTGTGATGCTTTGCTCGGAGACTTGGTATATGCAGATACTAGTTATTCTTGCTGGTTTGCTGGAAAACCCTGAAGTTGCTTTGGATTCAGCTTCCAAGCCAATTAGACCAATCTCTCAAGACATCTGATCTTGCTGCTCTATGTACTGAAGCTGCCCTACAATGTATCAGAGAAAAGATGGATGTTATTGATTTGGTAGATGAACCCATTGATGCTGAGATACTAAACTCTATGGTTTTATATCATGAGTTTCTTGAGTTTCTATTTGATACTTTTTTTATCCCTATCCCCACATTTTGATTAGTCTTATAACTACCATTTGCAATTCGTTGATTGGATGGAGGGAGGATTGGTCCAGCATTCGAATATGGCTTCCTAGGAACAAATTTTTTTTATTAATAAAATTTATCCCGACGTTTTATAAATGCCAGCATAACTAACATATGACAATGTTTATAAAAACTATCGGAAAATGCTGCAAAAACACTATTAACGGCGGCATTTTTCGCAGAAAACACATAGAACACTACTAATAGCGGCATTTCAAAAATGCTGCACTAAAGTTTTTGCCTACAGCAGCGTTTTTAAAACGCCACAAAAAACTAATAACGGCATTTCTAAAAAATGCCGGGAATATAATGGAACTTAATCTTCTATCTACAGCGGCGTTTTTAAAACGCCGCAAAGTACTAATAACAATGTTTCAAAAAAAAAACCGGGAATACAATGGCACTTTCTAGGGCATTTAACAAACCCCACAAATATGATAAATGGCGGCATTTTGTATATGGCATTTTGTATAAATGCCGGCAATTAGAACACTATTACGGCGTTTCCTAAATGCCGATAAATGTGTCGTCGTAAGTCACCATCACCGGAAAGTTTAGACTTATGGCGGCGTTTTGGAAACGCCGCTATAGGACCGTTTTCTTGTAGTGGATCTTTATTTACTCTTACTTCCCTTTCAAAAGTTTAACCTCTAATTCACCTAAAAAAATGAGTTATTATCTCTTCTTCTCTTGTGATGTGATTGTGTGATCGGACTCCTATGCTAAAAAGTCATATAGACAATATACTATACCTTCGTATGTCAATCCTACGATACAAATGGCCATACATGCATGATGAGGATAATTCTTTTTACATTACGTGAAAGAAAACTGGGTGAATACAATGAAAGAATTGACCCTTTTGGCAACGACCAGTGTCTTTTAGTGAAGATGTCAGGGCTCAATTCTTCATAGTGGTACATTTAAAAACTATCCTGAGGATGTAATGGAGGTGCGTGCAAACTTACCCGGATGAACCTCATAACCAGAAGAAGAAAAAAATAGATCAATTTATTAAAGGATAAATCATACACAATTGCATTATATTAATTATGTAAAAAATAAATAAAAAACAACCAACTTAACTAAATATCACATTGAAATAGGATTCAAACTAGGGAAGTTCCCCGACGCAAAAAGTTGGTAATACTCAGTGCAATTGCAGATAATTGTTTGAAAGCAGCGTTCTCTACCGACAATGGTGATTTCAAATCAGGCTTCTCCTTAAACCCATCTTCACAATTTGAAGATGCATCTAACACAGAACTCATTTTGATATTTGCTGAGCTATAATCCTTAGATTTGAATGTAGTGACTA
Organism: Hakea prostrata; assembly: GCF_041222555.1. Lineage (NCBI taxonomy): Eukaryota > Viridiplantae > Streptophyta > Magnoliopsida > Proteales > Proteaceae > Hakea > Hakea prostrata. The sequence continues at coordinate 36,506,169 of NC_142609.1, forward strand.
CTTCATCTATTGTAGATTTCGCATCAGAGTAATGTGTTTTACAATCCTGTAACCTTGCTTTGACATCCAAACTGAATCTTCCACCATTCAAAAGCTTATCAATATGTGAACCAATCTTCGTGGCATTCTTTTTCGTTAAACTCAATGAGATAAACCCTAATCCTTGAAGACTTGCATTGTGGCTTTTGCGATTTTTTCCAAGAGCTGCAAAACAGAAGCCATAATTAATATTCTCGTCACCTTGAGCAGCTTTCTGACATGTTGTATTGACGATACCAGCATCAACTACGGCAAGAAATAAAGTGAGAACAAATAAGAAAGCCAAAGAAGACTTCATTTTGTTTGTTTCTTCAACTTTAATTATCTTCTATAAAGATGATAACCAAGATTATTTATATTGCTAAGATCTAAAACAAGTGGATCCAACAAAGCAGCTGCATGTAACCTCCCAACAACCATGCATGTCTAGTTACCTTTTAATAGAAAGTGATTCAAAGATATCTATCGTCCAAAGACAACATCGACCCAACCAGATTACTGGAAGTATTGTTGCAGTTGTCGGAAAAAAATCATCGATGGGTCCAGGATTTAATATTGGGGGAGCTCAATAAATTTTCTTTCCATTTTCTTTATCTTTAAAACTTTCTTCAACAAGGGGGTGAGCAAGCGCACATATTTCACAAATGAAAAGAGGGTAAGCTGATTTAAGAAAAATACAAAATACAAAGGGTTAAAAGGGAAATTTTTTAGAAAGGGGAGAGGGAGCACAGTCCGAAGCTTGGTCCAAGGGCAGCTCTGCCCTTGGACACATTGGCCTAATCCAACGGAACTCTTAATACAATGACCTGATGCCAAGAATATTTTTTTGGTAAAAGATCAATTGTATTAAAAGATAAAAAAATAATAATAATAAAAATAAAAAAGAACATACAATACCTATGTATATATAAAATCAATTCACTCAAAAGCAGTGAGCTACAATCAACTTAGTCATAGAATTTGAATCGAGGTTAACCCATTGCATCCTCCCATATCTCTTTTGCAATCCCTACTGGTTAAGATTGAATTGGAATAAATAGACAGTAATGCCTTAATTTGCAGCTGATTTAGCTTAAAAGTTAGCCACAACATTTGTTTTTCTATGGCAATGAGTAATTTTCCAATCTATTGTTTCTAGATATAGATAGAGAGCTCCACCAGTTCTGCAATGGAAACCATGGCAGCTTCTTCTTGGAAAACAAATAATGCAAAAAAGCCTTATAAAAGTTTTTCCACCCAAATTTTCTAAAAATGAAAATCCTTTCCTATTTCAGTCATCTTCCTCTTCATCTTCAAAATCAGTCATTTTACCAACGAATAATTGGCTCTAAACACCCTTCGAAATTTAGTTTCACCCACTCAGCTGGACACCAAAAGACCTTTTCTAACCTCTTTAATATACTCCAAGTAGTATTTCTTAAAACAGCCATATTACTTTCAATCTTTATATCTGATATGATTTGATTTGATTTGTTCACCAAAAAAAAAATAAAAATATTAGACTTTCTTTTTTCTGTCGCAAGACAATTAAATGAGCTTTATTGAAATAGTTGTAAAAAGAATTGCGGAGAAGAAATTACATCATGAAAAGAAACAAGTCGAGTTGGCCACCCAGTACTTAGACATCTTTCGCCTAAAAGCGCCCAATGCCAAGAAATCCACAAGGAGATTATTTTCCCTTCTGACTTAAAGGAATTGAACCAAATTGAAGTATGAAGCCAAGGCTCTAATTTCCTCAACAATAGCAGCAGCTTGCCAATCAAGTTGCTGGGACTCAAGGTCAAAGTCTTAACAAGTTCCAAACAATCTGAGAGTAAGAGTAACTCCTGAAGGCTGCAACTGCGAGCAAGGAGGAGGCCATCCCGAAGCGCTTCCGCCTCTATCCCAGCCACCGAAGGAGATTTAGCAAACACACAGTTGGCCACCACAAAGGAGTGTGATTCGAATAAAAAGTTACGATTGCTCGAGCCCCTTCTTGGGACTTTGGGTTCCAAGAACCAGTTGAGAAGATACAATTGGTACCATGGGGAAGATCCATCTCAAAGGAGATCGGCTGAGGCAACTCAACCTTGAAAGAGACGGTGCTTAAGGAAGATATAACTTCACCATCTGCTTGCGATGCACAATATAGGACATCACTCACCAAAGGATCTCAGTGCTTGAAGGCAACCGCATTCCTTTCCTTCCAAAATTTGCCAATTAATTTGAGGCCAAAGGACAGCAAAATACTCCTCTGAAGCGATATCTTCATAAACCTGGCAAAAAGAATAGACTTGATTCTAGGAATTGAACTGCTTAGATAGAACTTTAATTTTTCTTTTAATTTCAACTGATGGACCTTGAAATTGAATAAGCTAATAACATACTGTTATATCAAACCATTTTTGAGACTTCTAAACCGGTGTAGACCATATGAACCAGGGTCAACCGGGTTCAGCCTAGTCCTTTTGGCTCCGAACTAATCTCTCGGCACTCCTCGAAAAAGGGTTTTTGGTCCAACCACTTGGCAGCAATTACTCGCCGGACACATGCTCAACACATCTCCCGACCACAGCTCGTCGGTAAGATCTTATACGGATAAGTATCCTTATACAACTATACGCACGCTAAGGCATTAAAGTCAGCATCCATCTTCAAGCACAAGCAAGCCGAACCTTCACCTTGGATCTCCCCTTGGGAATCGGATCTAGCCATCCAACAGCTGTCATCCATCTTCTCCATGGAGCCTTCCTTCTGGTATAAGAACGGTCACTTATACCTACTCTGGGTAAGCAAAGTGAAAGACTGAAAAATTATGCTACGCTAAGACTGAAAGAAAAACACATGACCATTTAATTTTGCATTAACTCCGGCACCTACCCAAGAGAACTTCACCTCTTCGGGCATTTATGCATCCCTGTGAGGAACTGTGTTATCCAGAATTTGTCATCGGAGGCAGCTTCCCATCCACAGAGGTGGTCCGCTCTCACATGTTTTTGTGGTCTACAAATTCCAAGTTTGGTTTGCTTCGTGGTTGAACCGTAGCTGATATATTTTGGAGCAACACATATACAAAGCTGGTCTTTATTCACGTCATATAGCTAGATTCTCGATCTTTTTAAAACAAGATAGCCAAGGAAGCTTCATTGAGGAAGTTAGTAAGAGCCAGTACAATTGCAAAGAGTCGGTAGAAAGCAGCATTCTCTACTGGAAATTGTGATTTCAAATCAGATTTCTCCTTGAACCCATCTTCATCAAGTCAAAGATGCATCTAACACTGAAACCATTTTGGTATTTGTTCTGCCATAATCCTTAGATTTGAGTGCATTAACTGCTGCATCCAAAGTTGATAATGCAGCAGAGAAAAGCTCTTATACAAATCTGTAATTGTTTTTAACATTTGAACTGAATTTCCCTTTTCCAAGAGCTCCCCAATCCATGCGTCAATTTTCATGGAATTTTCTTTGGTGCATCTCAGAGAGATGAGCTCTAATTCAAGGAGATTTTACACTATGGCTCTTAGGATCTTCTCCGAGAGTTGCAACATGAAAATCATAATTGATATTCTTGTCACCTTGTGCAGCTTTTTGGCATTTCTTGAAATCGCTTTGGCTTCAGCCATTTCCCTCTGATTTAGGGAACCAAAACCAACCAACATTAGCCACCTAAAACAGGACATGAATATGAAAATACCTACAAATTAATATCACATTAATAAATAATTGAAGAAAGTAATCTACATACAAGAGAGAAAAACAACAGATTAAGATAGGAATGCAGGTTAGTAAAATGTAAACTTAAAGGATAAAATTGAAGGAAAACTAGCAGGTTGAGGATGTGTGGAAAATTGTGAGATAAACAGTAGATAAGATGGGAATGTAGATTCAGTTGATTACTTCGTTAGTTATTCACTAACTTCATCCATCTCCTTTGATTTCTGAAATCAACTTAGCAGACATAAACATGCAAATAATTAATAGAGTGACTGATGGTTGAAGGTAAGGAGATAACATGATTCTACAGACAGAAAAAAGACAGAGAAATTGCAGGGTTAACAAACTTACAAAATCAATCTCCAGTAGTGGGTTTGGATCTGAAGGTAAAAGAACAAAAATTAAACGACTTGGAGAATATTCTGACCATGGTATCGAGGTGACCCGATTAAGGTAAACTCCTACTATACGTCAACTACCTAGAGGAAGGAGTCAGGTAAATAACTCTTCCTAGAGTCATATTCCAAATCTAACTCTAATACCTTATACTATATAAGTGCCTTAAGCAGGCATAAGAAAGTAAGTATTCATATTTTGTGTGATCAATTACTTAAATTCTCTATTAAGTAGTTGTGATCATATCTCATTGGTACTGGCTTGCTCGTCAGAGACATACCTCGAGACCCTAGGTTGAGCACATGTTTTGCAGGTACTTGGCAAAGAAGGACGAGCAGGATTTTGTATCAACAATTGGCACCATCTGTGGGAAACACATCAAGAAATCATGGTGCGAACGAGATCGATGCTCGAAGAAAATCAAGAGAATGGGGATGAAGTCAATAAAGAAAATCCTCCACAAAAAACCTTGGAGAATCCCGATC